>NC_092819.1:89676702-89977157 GCF_023375885.2 Dermacentor andersoni | reverse complement strand
CTCTAAACAAGCTGGGTGCGCAGGCGAAAAACATATTAAGACTCATAAGTAGAATCGCAAACAAAAGGGGGGGACTCAAGGAGGACAACCTACTCAGGGTCTTCCAAGCTTTCTTCATCAGTCACATTACTTACACGGCACCGTACCTAAAATGGAGCAAAATTGAAAAGAACAAACTCGACACGCTCATCAGGTCCGGCATCAAAAGAATACTCGGTATCCCACAATCCGCTAGCACAGTAAAACTACTTCAACTCGGAATTCACAATACCACAGACGAATTAATTGAAGCGCAGTTTATTGCACAGATCTCCAGGCTTTCGTCAACTAAGCCGGGACTCAAAATTCTCGATGAAGCTGGTCAGCTCCCTATACAGGCACCGCTCGACAGACACCCCCTGTCTAAATTAGCCCGTGAAGGTATAAAGGTTGAGCCCGTGCCGAGGAACATCCACCCAATATATAACGAAGGTCGCAGAAGAGCGAGGGCTAGAACCATCCTTCGACGAATCGATCCTTACGGGGCAGACGCATTCTTCGTCGACGCCGCCAAATATGGCAGCGAAGACAGGTTTGCAATTACGGTCGTTGACGCGCGCGGGACACTTATCAGCGCCGCATCAATTTACGCTAAACGCGCGAATGAGGCGGAGGAAACCGCGATAGCCTTGGCTCTTCAAGCCGCAAAAGGCCCGGCGACCATTTTCTCCGACTCGCGCACGGCGGTTAGGGCTTTCTCGTCCGCTCTAGTTTGTAAACACGCAGCCGACATCGTCAACAGATCCTTTCGTATTACTACGCGAGAAGACATTGGAGGTCACACATTAGCATGGTTCCCGGCGCACGTGAACGATGTAACTAACCAAGCGGGTTGCAACCCTAACGAGCGGGCCAACTGCCTGGCGCGTGAATTCACGAACCGCGCCAGAGATAACGGTCCGGCTCTCCCACAGGATTGCCCCTTCAAAAATAATCTTACGACCTTTCATGAAATTACATCACATTACAGACAAAGCAGGAGAAAATTCCCTCCCCCCAGCCCGAAACTGAACAGGGCTCAGGCTGTTACTTTCAGACTTTTACAGACGAGATCCTACCTAACCCCTAGAGCGCTGAGTTGGATAGACCCGAACTTTCCGCAATCGTGCTCCAAATGCGGTCACGCGTGCTGCTCCTTCGACCACATGCTCTGGCTGTGCCCGTACAACGCGGGCTCCGACTTTCATAACAAGTCCAAGTGGGACGCCTTGCTGAAGAGCTCGGATTTCACAAACCAACTACAGGCCGTCCAGAGGGCCCGCGACGTCGCGGAGAGTCACCACCTCCCTGTCCCGTCGTGGGCGGAGCCAACAACTTGATCGGGGAGCCTTCGGTCTCCCAATCGAGTTCCTCAGGACACTTAATAAAGTTCTTGTCACTGTCACTGTCTACCGCATCATAACGTGTCTCAGCTGAAAAAAAAATGTGTTCACCTGCTGCACAAAAGAAAAGTACTTTGATTCTTTTTCCTTCAGGGAAAAAGGACGTTATAAGAAAGTTAGATAAGCAAAAGGTGATTAATATTCATAACAAGTGATTTCACTTATATTTCAGTCCAGGAGGTGCGTTATAACATAAGCGTTATAAGCTGATTGGTTGACAGCTTAAGCGCTGAACCCAGCAAAAGTTCGTCATAGAAGATGTCTGTTTGTTTGTTTGTTTTTTACGTAAAGCATGTTCTATGAACTCAATCTCATTCAGAACAAGTGGAAGCAAGGTTAACATGTCTAGAGAGTGCCACGGGCGTCGGTGCTGGCTTAGCAATCCTAGACGAATTCACTGCCTCTTTGCTCAATGGAAAAATATAAATATATGTAAACCGAGCCATAGCAAAAAAAAAAAAAAAAAGCGACCAATTGCGACTACGACGCAACAGCAAGGCTGTGCGTATTCGTGGAGAAAGGAATGCACAAACACACTCAACACAGACGCTTTTAGATATGTGCACAATTTTCAAAAAAAAAAAAAAAATATGTCAGCTAAAGAGCAGAAAACTTACAAAACGTTTTGTATTTCTCTCACTTTCAACATCTCTGTATTCGGTCCTCTCAGCCCTTAGTATGAAAAGGCCAGAATGTCAACAAGTTTAGCAAAGAATGATGTAGCGAAATGGCTTTTTAAATTTGTGGTTTCGATTTCCACGCCACCACCAATGAAAAATGGCCGTGCGCCACCAACTAGAAACGACCACTGCACCTCCACCAGTGGAAACCGACACGGCGCACACCTCCAAAGCGTGATTCGAAAAGATAACGGAAAATACTCCGCTCCACCGTCAGTGCTGCCAATTTAGATATCTTGTAGCTAGATCTAGCTGCACTCAACTAGCTACCAAAAGTTTAATTTAGTTACGAGTAGCTGTTTTAGCTGCTCGTAAATCAATGTACTTAACGATCGTGCTCTGGTGAACCTTTTTGCCGGGCGTTCATGGCTTTCAAATATCTGCATGTGTATAGTTTCATAAACATTTTTTATGTTAATAAAGTCAACATCCAAAACGCTTTCAAGTGTTCTCGTGATAATATTGTGTTCATTAGTCTGAAGTTGACGTGAGTTTACTAATGTCAGCGTAATTTTTAAGGTGCCTTTTAGCAGTGTAATTGCTGTATCTGACGAATCAAGCAGACCGTTGGCCATCCTCCATGCCACAGCATCGTAATTAAATGTGGTTCGCAAACGTGGCAACAAAATGCAATATAGAAATGCTTGGCGTAGGGCTACAGAATTGTGATAAAAAATCCTTTATGTTCTTAAAGAAGTCCTCAGTGTTGACGAGACAATTTTTCTTCTTTAAATTTTTTACAGTCGTACATTTTGCTAAGAATTTTAGTTTCGATTTCATAGGCCTCTGGGTACGCCCACAGAGTATATGTAGTTCATTTCTTACATGTTTAGAGAGCAGTGATGCATTCGCAGTTCGTCTTTTGTGAGCGCTCAAACCTTGACGCGTTGCGAAAAATGCACCTGCCCTGAACTATTGGAATCAAATCGGGAGCACATTTACTATTCGTTCATACATGTTCTGCGTAGTTACCTGCAAGAAAACATGACTTGAGAGCTGTGTTTTATCTGTTCAGGTAGTACGTACAACTGCCAATAAACGCGTTATATACCCAGACTATGCTAAAAGAGCGCTTGAAAAAAAAATTGAGCTACTTTCGGCCCCTTGCTAGATTTTTTGATACTTCTAGCTACTTTCACGTTGTCATCCAGGTACTTGTGCTTGCCGACACTTGGCAACACTGTCCGCCGTCTCTTTCAGAAGTCACCCACAGCCCATAAGGTGTGTTCCAATTCTGGCCAGCATCGGAGACAGTATACGTAGACAGCTAATAGACAGCTAATAGACAACTTTAGTTTAGCGTTTGCAGCCAAACGTAAACGCATTACGTACGTAAAGAAATAGCGTTGTCATCACTGCGCATGTTCTGAACGTCACTGGGTTTCTGCGGTTTACGTGCGCTATGATAACGTACGTTATCTGGCGAGTTTAACGTTCGAATGTTCACGTACGCTAAGAAATAGCGTTGTCGAACATGGAGCCAACAATGGCTCCCGCTTCAGCGTGAATTCTTGTGATGGCTACGCTTTGGCTCGCGTTGATTGCCAGTAATTATTGAAATGAGCTTTCGTTTTCTCTAAACTCACCTGAAACGTTAGTTATGAGTTCATGGCGCGTCCAATTTCCGAGATCGTTCGGCGATTCGGGCGGCCGTGCGCTTAACGAGACGCGTCGGCATAGCAGCAGCAGGATGGTTGCTTATGGACTGTCTTAACTTGGATACGTTTGGCACGAGGCACTGGACAGCGCCCTGTTTTATAACATCTTCCTCACGTTTGCGTTCCCGCACGGTAAACTAAATGTCTTGAAAGGACGCGCACCGTAACGACCCGCAAAGGTGATTACGTTTAACGTAGGTAAGGCGACAAAAGCTGTTCTAAAGCTGTCTATAATGAGACAACCGAGACAGCTTAGACCTGCGATGTGACGCCACCTATTGGCGACAAGAAAAAGTTGAGAAAAGCACACATTATTTCTGTATCTTAAGTCTTTGCACCTACGAACCCATGAAAAGCGCGATATTACTTACATTAAGGGTGCAGGAAAGCGTTTCTACGTTTTCTTGTGCGCAGAAGACCTTCCCATCAAGTTTCCAAGCGTCCAGCTCAGCCGCCATCTTGTTTGGAAAGAAAATTAGCCTACATCGTTTTGGACTTCAAAGCTGTCTTCGCGAAGCTGTCTAGTTTGACGTTGTCGTGAGAAGTGGAACGAGACTTAAGGTTGCTGCTGTCCACTTAGCCGTCTACTTTGCTGTCTACGGCGAGATTGGAACAGAGCCTTAGCCTCCTGCAGGCTGTTTTACAATGAGCACTCACCTTGACGGCACGGATGGCCGACTGTCGCCGTGTTTGGGTGCCGCTCTTCATTTGTGTAAGGAGTGCCCCAACGCACGCTGAGAGAAGGTTGCGTTGCCCTAAGAACGGTATAAACTGGTATAAAATATGAGTTTCTAATGACCCCCTATGTTTCCGCCGTACTTGGTGAAATACACAGTGATGGCACGTGTCGGACCCACGTGTGGCCCAGCTCCTGTTGTGTTACCAAGGTTGGCCTCCCTGAGGTCAAGGTTGGAAAATTTACTTGTGTCTGTAGTGTCTGGCAGGTATGAGCCATTGCGTTGCTGAATGAACGTGTTCCACGTCAGCTCTCTGAATTTTCACTAATTGCGCCGATTATTCAACTCGGATCTTCATGAAAGCGCATCGACCGGATGTATGAACCTACGTGGACCACCGGGATACCCAATTCCGAGGTAGGCGTCCATTTCTTCGGTAATTAGAGCCGATTTTGTGACCCACGAAGAGCGCCCACCGGCGATCGGCTTCGGCCGAGGGAAGCGGTAGGCCTACTCTCAGGCCGCATCGAGCCGCAGCCAATTACCGACCAATCGCTAATTTGGCAAGCGGGACCCAATATGTCGACCGCTATGAGAATTGAGGTCGATGGCGAAGAAATTTCGCCGGATCAGCTCACGAGAGCCGAGGGGTGGAAAACCGCCGGCGAGAAGTTGAAGCAAAGGAGCCACGCAAGCCAAGATGGCGCCGAATCCACAGTTGACGTCAGCAACAGACGTGGCGATGGCATCTATGGCACCACCGACAAGAGCCTTCGTCAGAGGATGACGCGGGTAAACAAGGGCAAGCTGCTCAAGGGCGCGAGAATGCCAGACCTCCCGCGCGAAGACGTGAAGATTGTAATGCGGCCACGCGGCGGGCTTCAAGTGAGCGATGTGGCCCGGGTCGAAATCAGCCGAGCCATTACTGGGGCGGCCCAAGTCGATGCAATTGCAGCAAGAGAAGATATTATTTGTCCAAACCATCAACAGAACATAATCGTCGTCAGTACCTCGAAGAGGGAGCACGCCGACAAGTACGCCATGGTGAAACGCATCGACATTCGAGGAACGGCCCACGAGGTGAGCACTTACGAATCGGCGCCTCACGGAACAGTTAAAGGAGTGATACGGGGCATCCCGCTAGAGGACACCGCCCAAGGAATTCAAGACCTAGTGGTGCACAAGCACAACCCGACGGCGTTGCAGGCGAAACGGATTGGCAAGACCAGATCCGTGGTGATCGCCTTCGAGGGACCCAAGGTACCCAATTACGTGCGTTACGGGAACCTGCTCGTTGAATGTTCACTGCACCGCAAGCAGATCGACGTCTGCTACCAGTGCGGCCGCGTCGGACACCGAATGGACGTGTGCCCCAATCCCGAAAATCGCATCTGCCGGTGGTGCGGCATCGCCAACCCGGACAAAGAGCATGCGTGCGTGCCCAAGTGCGGCCTGTGCGGCGGCAAGCATCTCACCGCCGACCGGGCCTGTAAGGCAAAATTTAAGACGCCGTACGTGGTGCGGCGCCGGCGCTGGGAGCGGCGCCGGGCCATCGACGACAGCAGCCAAGAAAGAGCTCCTGGAGGCCGACCCCAACGCAGCGCCTCTTCGTGGAGCCGTTCGAGAACGCCGGCCCGCAAGGGCAGCCACCAAAACCGCCAACGATCGAGATCCCGATCCCGGGATGGCCCGAACAGGGCCGACCAGGCGCCATCGGCCGGCTCCAAGGACGGCCGCCGCTGGGAGACGATGGGGAAAGGAGGCAGTCGTAGCTCGAGCGCAAGACGCCGGGGGTCCCGTTCGAGGTCCCGGACCAGATCAAGAACCCGGGTCGAGTCCAACCAACGAGGGATACTCGCCGAGAAAAAGGTGGGCTGGACCAACAGGTCTTCCGTCGCTCTAGGGAACGACAGAGAGTTCCCACCCCTCAACCGTACCCCACCTCCCCCCTCTAACCAAAACGCCGCAACACGCCAAGAGTGCGGCGAATGTACAGAACTTAAAAGACTAATCGAAAGGCAAAACACCCAGATTCAGGAACAGAATGTGCAGATCAGAGCACTCATGAGTAAAATAGATGCGCTAGTTAGCGGCAACTCAGCAACTAAAATAACCAAAACGAGCACGGTGCCCGAGGACGCCAACGAGAAAGGCAAGGTGCCGCGGAGGGACCCCCTCTCACCCCGTCAAGAGCGGAGAGGAGATGCGCAGCCCATGCAACAAGCATTGAATGTTCAAGAAGAGGTGGACGCTGAAACCACCGCTGACTGCAAGACGGCAGCAGCGGCACCGCAGACGTCACATCAACAACAGCAACCGCCGCAAGAGGGCAAACTGGCAGCGATACTCGCAGCCATCAATCAAATTAACGAGAATCTCGGCAATATGAATGCCAGGTTAGAGGCCTTCGAGGGTCAAATAAAGATCCTGTCAGTCAAGCACGAACGACTGGCGGCGAAGACAGCGACAATAACCGTGAAGAACAAGTTCGCAGCGCTAAGGAATGAACGCGCCAATAAAGTCAAGGAATCGATCGCGTACAGGCGCGGTCGCATCAAAACGTTAAAGGAAGATGGCGCAGACGCCGAACAGTAGAAAGCAAATCCGCGGGGGGGAAACAACGATCATTTACCAATGGAATTGCAGGGGCATCCGCACCAAGGAAGCCGAGTTACAACTTCACATAGATGGGCTCGACCAGAAACTGGATCTGATCGCGTTACAAGAGACACACGGCAGACCCAGACTCCCGGGTTACGTGACCTACACGGATCCGACGGAAGGCGGGACGGCGTTACTGGTGCGCACCAACATAGCAGCCACCCAGCACCTCACGGCGCAAAAGGGCTGCGAACACACGCTGGTCGAGGTTCACACAAGGACTATTGGCAGTGCCGGAAACCTGTTTGTAATGAGCGCATACTGCAGACCGTCACAAAGGCAGTACGACTTCGAAACAACAGTAAGCCAGGCGAAGAGGTTGGCGGGGAACAGGCCGCTCCTGGTCCTAGGCGACTTCAACGCCCCTCACACTACATGGGGTTACAAATACCAATCTAAACGAGGCAAGGCTCTAGCACAGGCAATGGAGGACCAAGGAATGGCGCTCCTTAATGAACCGGGCGTCGTCACCCGAAAGGGAAACAGCGTCAACAGGGACACCACCCCGGACCTGTCGTGGATGGCGGGCTCCCTAGAAGTGGCCTGGCGGAACGAAGACGTAGACCTGGGCTCCGACCACAGCATCATAAGTGTAACGATCAAGGGACCAAGGTACCGGGCAGCCCTCGGCAAAGCCAGGATCACCGACTGGGACCGAATGCGCAAGCGCACGGACGAAGAAAACGAGACCTCCGGAGAAAACGAGGAGGAGGGCAGACATCAAACGTACGCAGAATGGGCGCGAGAACAAAAGATCGCGCTCGACAGATTTAGTCAAGAAGTTGTAACAACAATGCAGACGCCCTTCGTCGACGCCAAACTAGCACACATGTGGGAGGCGCGGCACTCGCTCACGCGAAGATGGAAGCGTCAACGACGAAACAAGAAGCTCGTCAAACGCATCGCGCTCCTCAACAAACAGATCGCTGAATACTCAACCAAGCTGTGCCGAGAGAACTGGATGAGTACGTGCGACGGGCTGCAGGGAAAGCTCTCGGCGCGCAAGACCTGGTGCCTGCTCAGACACCTGATCGACCCGTTGAGCAGCAAGACCGCAACCAACCGCAACCTCACCAAAGTTCTGAACGCTTACGATGGCAACGGCCAAAGGCTCATTGAAGACCTCAAGGCGATCTATCTCAAGACGGAGAGAGGGTGGTTTCCGATACCGGACGAGTACGGGGGACGGGAAAATCCGGCATTGGATGAACCGTTCACCATCACGGAGTTATTAACAGCCATAGACGAGAGTAATAAGACGAGCGCACCCGGAACGGACGCCATTACATACAAGCTGCTCAATAACATGAGTGATGCGGCGGCACACGGGCTCCTGGGTCACATCAACAGAACCTGGGAAAGCTCGAAGTTGCCCGCAGAATGGAAAGAGGCCGAGGTACGGTTCATACCTAAACCCGGCAAACCTCTGACGATCGAGAACATGCGCCCTATCTCGCGCACGTCCTGTGTGGGCAAGGTCATGGAACGCATGGTTCTCAGAAGACTTCAAGCACACCTGGACGAGACAAATCACATGCCAGCGACCATGTATGTATTCCGCCAGCACCTGAGCACCCAAGACGTCCTGATCCAATTACACGAATTAGTGATTAAAAGAGCAACGAGGCACGCGCCCCGGGGTATACTGGCTTTGGACCTGAAAGGGGCCTTCGACAACGTGTCCCACGCCAGCATGCTCGAGAACCTGCGCAAGACGGGTTGTGGCCGCAAGACCTACGGCTATATTAAAGATTTCCTAACCAATAGAACAGCAACTATCCGGATAGGAAATGAACGGTCAGAGCCTGTGGAGCTCGGAGACAGGGGTACCCCACAGGGGTCTGTCCTGTCGCCTCTGCTTTTCAACCTAGCACTCCTGCCCCTGCCCGAACTACTCAATCAGATCGAGGGCGTGGACCACGCGTTCTATGCCGACGATATAACGGTGTGGACGAACCGCGCGGGGTCCGACGCCTGGGTGGAGGAAGCCCTGCAGAGAGCGGCAAGGACCGTCCACGAGTATGCCACGACCTGCGGCCTGAGCTGCGCTCCACAGAAATCGGAGCTGCTCATGGTACAGCCCGGAAGACCGAAGAAAGAGCCGCCGCCAAACATAATCATCACCATCGACGGCACAGTGATCAAACCAACGCAGCAGATCCGGATACTGGGCCTTCTGTTGCGCAGCGACGGCAAGGCGCACGCAGCCGTCAACAAAATCAAGACTACATCGGAGCAAGTCCTGACCATGATCCGGAGAGTCACCAACCGGAACAGAGGAATCAAAGAAGAAGACGCACTGCGCCTGGTGCAGGCATTCGTCGTGTCACGCGTAACGTACTCCGCCCCGTACCTCCAGCTTGCGAAGGTGAACCGCGAGACGCTGAACACGACGATAAGGAAAGCAGTGAAACTCGCGATGGGCATCCCAGTCTACTCGTCAACGCAGAAGCTGCTGGAAATGGGTGCCCACAACACGGTGGAAGAGCTGGTGGAAGCACACCTATCCCACCAGAGAGTAAGGCTGAGCCGGACAGAGCACGGTCGGGCCGTCCTACGCAAGATAGGATGGCAAATTGAACAGCAACCGACAACGGAGCCACTCCCCACAACGTGGAGAGACATTATTAAGACCAAGCCTCTCTCCCGGAACATGCAGCCGGGGAGGAACGACGAGAGACGCTCTGCGTGGGCCAAGGCAATGGCTCGACAGCTGGAAAAGGACCCAGAGATTCTCTACGCGGACGCCTCGCTTCCCAAGCACGGAACCAGAGCAACGGCGGTCGTCACCACCACCGATAAACTGGTCACAGGCGCGTCGATACGGACGACGAATATAGCCGAAGCAGAAGAAGTGGCCGTGGCCCTCGCACTCGCACAACCGGGAGCGAGGACCGTGGTCACAGACTCCCAGACCGCCTACGCAAGCTACCGCAAGGGGAACATCTCTCCCGCGGCACTAGCGATCCTCACCAAATGCAAATCACCGGGACGGGCCGTTGAGCTCGTGTGGGTCCCGGCTCACTCGCAAGTGGAAGGCAACGCACTCGCCGACCACTATGCCCGAGAACTGTCAATCCGGGCCGAGGACGAGCCAGAGCTACCGCACCCCGTGACAAGCTACAAAGAAATCACGCAAATGTACAGAAGTGGCAGATGTAGGCTTCCCCGTCCGCATCCGCAACTCAGCCGACAGCAGCAAACGATCTTGCGACGCACGCAAGCGGGGTCGCTAGCGCATCCCGTGCTCTTGCACAAGATGTTCCCAACAGAGCATGACACTTTATGCCCTTTTTGCAGACGGTCAAAAGGCACTCTAGCACACATCATTGCAGAGTGCACTAAGCTCAAGAACCCCCCACCATCCCTACCCCCCACCCTCCCCAGCCCCAACCCCCCCGAGCGATGGGCGACCTTGTTGTCCAGCCCCGACCTACCGACCCAGCTCGCGCTGGCGGCTAGGGGCCAGGAACTGCTGGACGCATATGGGACCTGAGAATAAGGTTCCACCCCATCTGGTGCCAGCGAGCACCAACCGTCACTAAGCGCTCAGTTCAAAAGTTGATTCTCTCTCTCTCTCTGTTAGTAAAATACAGGAAGCTATGCACATGCTTTTGTGATTCTTTTACGTTGCCCAAGGCAGCAGGGTCGCCATAGTCACCAGATATTGTAAAAGAAAAAAAGTTGGGCAGTTTCGTCGGAAGGGTGACGTATTGAAACTGATAGCAAGGTGCTGCGTTGCGCTGAAGCCCGTTTGTGCCCTGGGGTTTGCTTGACGAGAGGCCAGAGCTATGGTCTATGGTCTGAGCTACGGACGACCGCGGAGGCTGTATTCGTGCCCGCATGGTGCCTGCTTCAGGCACACGATGACTGCGCGCACGGCTCTGGTTTCCTCGCGGTCGCACGGCGCCCACGACAGAAGCGGTCGCCGGCTCCCGTACGGCTATTGGGCCCCTCCCCGTGCCGGCAGCAACGCACCCCCGCCTGCGTCAGGTGGCGCCTGCACCTCGGACGACTCCTGCTGTGTTTGGGAGGATTTCCAAAGGAGGGCGTGTTTTGACACCTTGCCTTGCAGTTGGTTCCCTTTGGCCTATGCCAGGCCATAAAACATGCCCGGCGCACCACTCTGACCAACCGGCAGATTGGCCTGACGCCGTAGCGCGGCACCAGGAAGCGCCGGCCACCGAGGGTGGCTTTAGGACCATGGAGGCTGCCCGGACCTTTTCTCTCTCGATCTTGTTTCTTCCTTAGGGACTGTCTGGGGAATCTGGGGACTGAGGTGTGTTATTTAAGCAGCTTGCGGCTGCTCTGTTGCTCTCTACTGATAACTACGACAACATGTAAACAATGTATAAAGAATTCTTCGCCGATGATGATAAAAACATGTTTATTGACATGTAATGGGAAATTGAAAAGGGGGCCCTAGTCCGGGGCTCCTGTGACGTCTTCGGCGGTGACCCGTGCCCGTCGGATCAGTGCCCGGCGGACCTCGGAAGGGCCGTCGTGAAGGACGCCTTCCCACTGCTCTGTAGTGTGGGTTGCAAGAAGGATACGAGGAAGGGATGGAAAGCAAGGAGCAGTACATTGTACCATAACGTGTGGGAAACGCCACATCCTGGACAAGCGTCGAGAACGCGCCGTGCACGCCGACGGACGCGCCACTGGTGGCGGCCTTGCGCAGAACACGCGGGAGAGGAGCCTGGCGCGCGCCGTAGTTTGTTGTGTCGTTGATCATGCTTCTCCGTCTTATTCCCGTTTTCAGAGCAAGATAGGCAACACCAGTCGCACGTGTGGGGTGGCCAAAGCTTCAGGGAATGTCGAAGAAGAATTGTTGCAGGGTGGGGGGCTCAAATGCCGATGAAAACGTGCCGGCGATACGGTTCTAATCATTCCCGGCAAAGCCTCATCAGCGGGAGCAACAGTAGCAAAAACGGATAGTCGCTTCGAAGGGAAATTTCTTGTTCTCATCCTTTCCTTTGTCTCGTCGGTGTTTTTTTCCACCCGATCATAGTTAGACGCGTGAGCAACGAAGTTCGTCTGCAGTGCAGCATGATGTTTAAAGGCATTTCGCTAAAGTTCGGAATGCTGTTTGCCGCTTATATTGTTTTCCGCTTCTTTACCGCGTTGCGCTAGCTAGGCAGCACGACTGCACGAGCTCATTGCGTTGAATGTTAAAGCTACTGAAGTTTGCAAGAACTGAAATTGTTGGTTTCATGTGGCGCGGTAAATCCTCGTACCAGCTGTCGCGTACTTCATGTTTTTACATCTATTTTATGCATGGTTTCGCACATGTTTAACAGTTGCTAGTTGCTCCATGCATAACTCTTGTCGATTCTTTTGAGCTGCGAAGTTTTCACCCTGCCTTGTTTGTAAAGGGTATAAATCATGCTGTGTCTTATCGGAATTATACCAAGGAAGTGCTTCTTTAACAGCTTTATTCTTTTCGCCCGAGGGCATCTTAGATATTGTTTGCGTTTTTGGAAATGTGTTTAGAAAATAGTTAGATAGGTAGTTCAGGGCGAGAATTGCTAATAGCTGCTGCATATGGTATTTTTGTTCCATTTCTCGCTGAAAAGTTCGCGTGGCGTCCCGTTTGGGAAGTCATCACACCTCGATGCTGCATGAGCAAACTTAACACGCCGAGTGATTTGTTTGTTTCACAACGTAGTCCCTTCTTGCATGTGAGTTTTGTACTCAACTGAATTCTTTCTTATACTTACGCTGCAGACGACTAAACCGGGCCTTGCCGCCAGCGCTCATCTACTTTGACTGGCGCTGCTCTGCCTTTAAATATATCATGTGGCACCTCTCTCTAGTAATACAAAAAAGTACTGAAAAGCTAGTCAGTCTTTAGCTTTGTACGTTTCCAAACAGCTCCCTTGGGGAATTTAAATTGCACAAACTGCAGCGGGAGCGGTAATTCATCGGCGTATGCAGCAGAATTGCATCGGCGGTACAGCACTAACACGCGCTTTTATTAACCCGTGTGTTTGGTGATTTCGTTGGCTAGTGTACGCGTTTCCATCAATAAATTGGCAATGACGCTTCTTGAGGCGACTTCGAATGTGTTATATTCAGTTTCGTTATTCATTTCAGTTCTTTATTCCCCAGGGGGCGTTTCTGTTCTTCATTATATATATTGGTTGTATACGTTAAATAAACGCCTTTTTACTTTGGGACGGCTGGATTCTGACTTCCGCCTTCGGTCAACACCACATTGGCGACGAGGATGTCGTGAACGTACCCCCAGCCCCGCTGCGCCGTCCGTATCCGCCCACCATGAGCTTCACCGGGCTTGCTCCGCCACCGTTTTTCCTTCCGACGCCCGGCCGTCCCTCATTGCATTGGAGCAGTGGGAGCAGATGTTCAACGTGTACTTGCTGGCATCCGGAGCCGCCGCATTCAAGCCGGAGCAACGGACCAGCGCCGCAGCACCGGCCGCGCCAAGTGCCGCAGCACGCGCCGATGACAAGTCTGTCGTGGCCCCTCCTGACGAATACGACTCTGCACTCGCCGCATTACGGCACCAGTTTTCGACGTCGCGCAACGTTATCATCGAGCGTCATCGCTTTCACCGCCGCAGCCAACACACAGGCGAGTCCGTTCTTGACTTTGTTGCCGCTCTACGGGAGCTAGCGTCACATTGTTCGTTTGCCTCGCAAGATGATGCTCTGCGGGATCAATTCGTTACCGGCATAGCTTCCACTCGCGTACGTGAGCGGTTACTGCTCGAGGGTTCCACACTTTCATTCGAGAATTCTGTTCGAATTGCACTTCAGTTTGAGCAGGCGGCTGAAGAGCTAAAGGAGCTTTCTGCTTCGGTCGAAGCAATTTCATTGCGGCAGCGTCGTAAACCATCGTCGCATTCCTCGAAAAAAAAAAAAGGAATGCACAACCGGCAGCCACCTTAGAGCAGAATTTAACGAGGAGCGCGGGCGGCTCTAGTGCGCCGCAGCGGAACCGCCCCCCTGAGCGGAACCGAGAACAGAGTAGTCGCTCCGGTTCGCCACATTGTTTCCGATGCGGCTCGCGGAACCACATCGCGTCAGCGCCGCAGTGCCCAGCGCAAGGCAAGACTTGTTCGTTTTGAGGTCGCAAGGGCCACTTTCAAAGGGCATGCAACCGCAAGCTAACCCAAATGCAAGGCCGAGTCCGTGAAGTAGAATTTCATGAAGATGTTTCATCATCCAGCAGTGCTGAGGAAGTTTTGACTGTGCAACGTTCCGCGCGTAGCGGAATTCATATTCAAGTGCAAGTCGCGAATGTCGCTTTGACATTCCTTGTTGATTCAGGGTCGTCTGTTTCAATCCTGTCGGAACAAGAATTCAGTCGATATTTTCAGAGCGTTCCGCTCCTGCCTGCTCCGCATGTTAGTCTGACTACTCTCAACGGCCGATTCCAGTGCTAGGTTGTTTCCAGGCAGACGTTCGGTTTAAAGGCCGCACAGCGTAGCTACGTTTTTATGTTGTTCACCGAGGAACTTGTCTGATCGGTCTTGACGGCATTAAAGCCTTGGATCTTCGCATTGAGGGTTCTGCTCTCAAGTGCTTATACACGTCCGTTGCTCCGCAGCCGACTGTTGTTGACCCGCTATCTTGTTCTATTTCCACATCGTCAAGCACGCAGCCCCGTAACAAAGCTCTTCCGCCAGCCTTAGCACATGAGTCCAGTTCACTTTTCAGTCTAGAGTTGGGTCTTGCTAAGGGGTTCACGCATCACATCAAGACACGGCAAGGCGTGCCGCCTGTAACTTCGAAGCTTCGCCGTCTGCCATATTCTCTCCGGTCACCAGTATCAAATGAGCTTCAGAAGCTGCTGAGCGTTGACATCATCGAGTGGATCGATGCTTCTGAATGGGTGTCCCCCATTGTTGTTGTTAACAAGAAAGATGGTAGCATCAGAATATGCGTAGACCTTCGAGAGCCGAACAAAGCTATTGTTTCAGACAGTTTCCCATTGCCCCATACAGACGAGCTGCTTCACGCTTTGGTAGGCGCTACACACTTCTCCAAACTTGACTTGGCTTCCGCTTACCATAAGGTTCTCTTGCACCCTGACAGCAGGGATCTGACAGCTTTCATCACTCATGATGGCCTTTTCCGTTTTAAAAGAGTTTGCTTTGGGTTGGTTTCTGTCCCAGCGGCATTTCAGAAGATGATGGCGAAAATCCTTGACCGCTGCCCTGGCGTGTTCTTCTACATTGATGATGTCATCATTTTTGGCAAGACCGCAGAAGAACACCTTTCAAACTTGAAGACCGTGCTGCAAAAGATCAAGAACGCAGGTCTGAAACTGAACAACAAATGCCTTTTCGACGTTCCAGAACTTGCCTTTCTAGGGCACAAGGTCACTGCACGTGGTATCTCGCCACGTTCAGAGGAAGTAGACCCCATGGTTAACACACCAGTGCCAACTAATGTGGCCACCCTTCGTTCGTTCCTGGGTCTCGTAGAATCCTATTCCAAGTTTGTTTCAAATCTGCTGTAACGCTTGTTGACTACCATTCTAAATGGCCAGAGGTGTATTTTTGCAGCGAAGTGTCCACGAGCACCGTGAAAGACTTTTTAACAAGTGTTTTTGCCCGTGAAGGCTACCCGGAAGAGATCGTTTGTGACAATGGACCTCAGTTCACTTCGCGTGAGTTCATAACTTTCGTGCAAAACAGAGGCATCAGTCTTTCACATTCTTCGGTATACTACCCCCAAGCCAATGGGCAAATAGAACGTTTTAATCGCACATTGAAGAATTTCATTCAAGTTTCACTCCTCGAAAGACGACCACTCCGGCAAGCTGTCACAGAATACCTTGCCATTTACCGCTGTACTCCGCACGCCACCACCGGGGTCGCCCCAGCAGTTCTGCTGCATGGTAGAATGCCCCGAACCAGGCTGGATGTCGTGGGTTTCTCGGCACCAGCATTTGCGGAAGATCCAGCCAAGGAGTTGGCGCGACTTCGTCAAAGGGTTCGGCGTCAGCAGCAAAGCAGCAAGCACTACACGTACAAAAAAAGGAGAGCCGCCAAGAAGACGAAGATAGCCGTAGGCGACTTTGTCCGTATCAAAAAAAACCGTCCGTTCGTTTCAAGGGAGACTGCGCCTTTTCTTCACCACTGAGGTGATCAAGAGGAGGGGACCAGCCTCTTTCCGACTTGGAGACGGCCGTACGTGGAATGCCTCCAAGCTTTCCAGGGTTCCGGAAAGGGGCACCTGGGAACCAGGCCCACCTGCCATGCCGCAGCCGCGGTCTCCTGATGCGCTGCAGCCCGCCACGTCGCAGCTTCCTGATGCGCTGCAACCTGCCACGCCGCAGCCACGGTCTCCTGAGGCGCTGCAGCCTGCCACGCCGCAGCCGCTGTCTCCCGATGTGCTGCAGCCTGCCGTGCTACAGCCTCCTTCTCCCAGGACGCAGGCACTGTCTCCTGGCATACCGCAGCAGCAGTCAACGAGCCCGTCGCCAGTGCGACGTCCAACGCGGCCGACCCGAGAGCGCCGGCCACCGGCCTGGCTCCAAGACTATCAGACCAATTAGTTGGCGGTCTGATATTGTGTACATAGGTTGTAAATATGTGTAAATAAGTACAGTGTGCATGCTTTGTGGTTTTTCTTACTAATACTTACTAACAACTAACCACTAAAAATAAGGGAGGAAGTATGTTATATTCAGTTTCGTTATTCATTTCAGTTGTTTATTCCCCAGGGGGCGCTTCTGTTCTTCATTATCTATATTGGTTGTATATGTTAAATAAACGGCTTTTTACTTCGGGACGGCTGGAGTCTGACTTCCACCTTTGGTCAGCACCACAGACTGCAGTTATTCGACGATGTCACATGTATTCATCGGCAGAAAATTCACAACGGCATATGCAGAGATTGCACCGTGCGGATTTGTTTGATATAAGTCTGCACTAACGACGGGTGTTTATTATTCAGGTACAGAAGCAGCATTGCGGCAAGGGTAGAATAAAAAAAAACCACCGAGAGATCGGATCACTCAACAAAATTTATCGGCTAGTCAACATGAGCTCCACCTCATGTAAATGGGGTTCATGGCATTTGTCTGCGGGACACACCTTGCACGTATGTGGACCATGTTGTCCCAAACACCGGTAACATCGTGTTCATACCCGCTCGCAACCCGCCGTGGTTGCTCAGTGGCTATGGTGTTGGGCTGCTGAGCACGAGGTCGCGGGATCGAATCCCGGCCACGGCGGCCGCATTTCGATGGGGGCGAAATGCGAAAACACCCGTGTGCTTAGATTTAGGTGCACGTTAAAGAACCCCAGGTGGTCGAAATTTTCGGAGTCCTCCACTACGGCGTGCCTCATAATCAGAAAGTGGTTTTGGCACGTAAAACCCCACAATTTATACCCGCTCGCACAGAGGTCAGCATCTTCCTTACAGCTGTCACTGCAGAAGAAGCAGCCTGGCACCCGCACAAAGGAGAAATCGCAGCCGCGAACTTCAGCTATCCTTGCTGCAAAGGGTTGTCGTCTGCTACTGCTCCCGCGTGTACTGTTGGAAGCGTCCGCTAGGTGGCTTTCAGTGGTGCCTCTATAGGCGGTGCACGAGGCGTATAGTGCTTTGCAACCTCGCGATATGTGAGGAGGGGGGAACTGTGCTCTGTGTTGGCCGCGCCATTGCGCAAGGCTGCTCGGAGGGTTTCTCGAGTGGCCGCATGAGCTCGTTCATTGCCCGGCAGTGACGCGTGGCCAGGCGTCCAGAGCAGGTGAATATTGTGGGTGAGGCGTGCTGTTAATTGGGACGCACGTGAAAGAATGCACTGCGCTGTTTTTGGAGTACCACGACCTGTCTAGAAAGCCCTACATGCCGCTTGCGAATCGTTAATTGTGTAATACGTTTCACCCGGGAGGCTCCAGATGTTTGGATGGCGAGGGTAACCGCCAGGATCTCTCCCGAGTAAGCAGCTGAAAGGGGATAGAGGATAGAGGCAGCGCTCACGATCTCGTCGGTGCCGTCGACCACCATCATTGTATGCCCTTGTGACATACAAGCCGCGTCCGTGTAGATGACTCTGTTCTCCTCAAGTTCGCCAAGAGTGCGAGCGAGGTATCTCACCCATGTCGGATGTCGAGCGGCATTGTGCTCGCGCGGTACGCGCATGTTACGCGGTATGGGATGTACCCGAATCATCCTAATGGTCCTGGCCGGTACGCAGATCCCTTGCATGTCCGGGAATGCGGGCGGAAACGGGTGGCCCAGGCGAGTGAGGAGCTTTCTACCTGTCGGAGTGAGGGGAAGACGCTGGCGCTGGCTGATCCACTGGGCGTCAAGCAGTTCGCCGAGGGTATTGTGTACCCCGAGTGATAAAAGACGCTGATTGGAGCTATAGTGTGGAGCCCCGAGTGCGACATTGGCGGCTTTACGGATAAGCGTGTCCACGCGGTCATATTGTGCCCGCGTTGGGCGGTGAAAGGGGAGATGACAATTGAGGCGACTAAGAATGCATGCGTCTACTAATCAGACCATGTCCTTTTCGTTAAGTTCCGAGCGACGATTGCTAACGCGGTGCAGCATAGCGGTGATCTGCTCCGTCTGGCGCGAACGTAGAGAGACGGTGTGTGCAGCCCTGCCACCGTCCTGAACGTAAAGTGCGAGGACGCACGCTCGCAATACCCGTCGTACGGGTGTCCCGTCGACGAGGATCGTGATGGAGTTCGGGGAAGACTTGCCGCGTGGACGGAAAAGGACGAGTTCGGACTTGTGGGGTGCGCAAATGAGACCGCCCTATCAGGCGTAGTCTGATACAATCTCGACCACCCGTTGGAGCCGGTCTTGGATGACTCCGTCGGAGCCCCGAACCGTCCACAGCTTTATATCGTCGGTATAGAGCGCACGGTGAAGATGCTCGACTTGGTCCAGTTATATTGTGCGAGTCCTCGCACAGTCTCGCACGCTTTGTGCGAGTCTTCGTCTCCTTCGCACCAAGTGCACGCTTCGGCGCCGTTCTGGGTTGTAGCGCTGTAGCTCACAAAGCTGCCACATCTCTCTCTTTCTATTCCCTGGCTAACATTCTCCCCACCTCCTCCATCTACTGTCGCTGTTGCTGATGAGCATGGAGACAAGCGCGGCAGCACCTGCACTGCATTTGTGGGGATTCACGCCTAGTTGCGGCGTCCAGAGGGCATTGTGCACATGCGACGTGGCGTAAATGTTGACACGAGCTTCTCGGGTCGTCTTTCGTTTGTGTCACACTCCTGTCAAGTACTAACGCAATAGCGTTAAGGACCCCGTGTCGCAGAAAATCCAGTGTCGACGCCGCGGGCGTCGCTTGGCAAAGCGCTTGGCGAATAATGAAATAATAATTTGCTTGCTTGCTTGTTTGCTAGCAAGCAAGTGAGCAAGCAAACAAACAATGCAAAGCAAAGCAAAGCAAAGCAAGCAAGCAAGCTGAGTTTGTTGGGAACAATACCTTCCGAACATACACGCGATGGCATCAAGTCCTTTCTGTTTATGCTGGCAATACAAAGCGGACGCTTCTCTGCTATCGCAATGCATGGCTGTGTCCACAAAGTCGCTGCGGCTGAAGAGCACTTTACATTTGCTTCCGAATGTTATTTTTGCAGCCGAATACAGCAGAGTGGTAGCCCGTCGACCTTGAGTCATCTGACATCGCAGAAATCCCAGACAGAACACATTAGAATCGCACTAATTCGCAATTAAGCCGCTACCATTCTAAGTTGCCGTTGGGAGAAAACGGAATCTGCACATTGTAGTGCGAGGAGGAGAGCGGCGCTGCGCGCTGGTTCAAGGCTACAGTACTTCTCGCCGATAAAATGGTAGATATTTCGATTGATGGTTCGACGCACGGGCAATGGCTAAGGGGAGCGCCACGCTCGCCTAGTCAGTGCGAACTTGGCCATGGGTGAGAGCGAAGCCCTCACCGTCTTCTCTGAGCGTTGCGCGGGAGGCTTTGAGCCGTCGTCGCCAAGCGGCCTCTGACCACCCAACGGATATCGCCCGGCGAGCTGCTTCACTGGAGAGGGTTCGGAATGCAACAGGCGTCGCACCGTTGAGATCAATGTAGCGACCGCGTTCACGCTCTGTCCGTTCGTGCTTCGACGCTGCGCATGTTCGCGGCGTCACTTTGCATGTCTCGCACTTTCACTTTCCCTGTGGCACAACAGGCGTTGCACCGTCGAACGATGCGTCTACCCAAGCCTAATCACAGTCATGTCTAGCCACCGACTTAGGCACAGCCGTCAAACCTGGCTTAACGATGATTGTATACCTAAGTATAATGATTACATCTAAACCGGGGAAGACGACGAAGTGTCTTCTTGGCAGAACACTAGTTTCTGTGCTCTGTGAATTTTTAGTGAAATCTTCGCCTTTCGAGGTGCCTTTCCTCCCCGTCTTGCGGCCAGGGACGTGGAGCATGCCAGAGGCCCGCCTGGGCAGAAGTCATCACGGCCGTGAACTGCAAGGAAGCGAGTTGGCTCCCCCAGTGACACCGAAGACACCGAGCCGTACTCTATGTCGGAAGACGACTCATCCGACAACGGCTTCATACGCGTCCGGAGTAAGAGGGTGAAGAGAAAGACCGTCAACACAGCGCCGTAAACTCTTGCGAGCACAACGACTATGAAGTCAAGGCCTGCGCCCTGGCCACACGTCATCATATTTATGTCGGAAGAACCGTCAAGCAATCTACGATTGCTGAACAGGCAAACCCTATCCATTTTTCTGGAATATGCGGTGCCGGATCAAATTAAAGACATAAGAATAAATCCACGCAAGAATATACTCGCCATAGACGTGTACAACGCGAGTGCGCTTGGAAAGCTTCAAGAAATCACGGAGCTAGGTGGAATCAAAATGCGCCCCTTTATCCCGATCGACGACACATCCACAGCCGGTGTAATTTACGACATTGACATTGCCATTCCCAATGATGACTTACCCTACCTCACCAAGCCGGAAAACGAGGGCACGATCATTACGCAAGCGCGCCGCCTTGGGAATACGCGCTGCGCAAAAGTAATTTTCAAGGGGTATTGTATACCACCCCACGTTAAAGTCGGACATTTCCGACATCCGGTTCGACCATTCATCCAGAAGCCGCTTCAATGCCATCAATGTTTCAGGCTAGGACACGTCAAGGGCCTGTGTCCCAACTCGCTACTGTGTCCGCATTGCGCTGAACCTCATGCAGAAGAGACCTGCGGTGCCACGCTTCTGAAGTGCGCCAACTGTAGCGGGCCTCACGCGTACTCGTCGAACGACTGTCCCCGCATCAAGAGGGAGCGTGCGGTTCTCAAGCAAATGGCCAGAGACAATTCGGCCCACAGGGAGGCAGCCGAAGTAGTCCGGCGTCGGCGTCGGCGTCGGCACCATCGCACGTCTTCGAAGAAGACGCATGCGCGAAGTGACGGTACCCACTCCACTGCGATGCCAGTTAGTCGCGCCGCGAAAGGGCCCACCACTTCTACGAAGGAAGCAGAAAAGACTCTATCTTTAGAGGAATGGCCTACGCTACCGAGCCGCTCCCTTGCGAAAGAACCTCAGAAGGTCGGGGCCCCACCTGATCCTTCTCCGGCCATGGATGATACACCTCAAACAGACCGTCAAGTCATCTCGGTGCTACGTTCTCTCATGGAGGCCATTCGAGCGCTTTTAGTGGACATGGGGACACCGTCTGCTCGAAGCGCACTTAAAGTGCTGGACGCCTTAAGCCCAGTGCTTGAATCCCTCAACTAGCAAGATAGATACCCATGCCCCATCCTTCCGAAAAGAAGTCAAGGCAGCGTCCGTCATCCAGTGGAATGCCAGAGGGCTAAAATAACGAATTTCAGATTTTCGTCAGTTTGTGTACACCAATGTGTTTCCACTCATCGCCATTTGTGAGCCCAACTTGTCGAAACTAATAAGACGGCCAGGGTACGAATTTACCATGTCATCAACAAATGGCGCATGCAGAGAAATCATCGTTTTTGTTCGTCGTGAACTCACCTATGTTTTGCAACCAATTGCGCCCCACGACGACAATCAATATATATGCATCACAGTTAAAAGTAACGAACTCTTGTTTACTCTCATAGGCGTATATATGTCACCTTCCAGCAATTTCTATACTAAAAGATTAGCAGATATCTTGAGTGTTTGTTCCGCCCCATGGGTCATCATAGGAGATTTCAGTGCACACCATCCAGCATGGGGAAGTACAAGGACAAATGCAAGACGACGAAGATTAGCAAGCATCGCCTACAACCATGGCCTTACTCTCCTGAACGATGGTAGCCCCACCTTTCTTCGAGGCGTGACATACGGCAGCTGCCTGGCCTTGCTTTCGTCTCCAACTCTCTCGCCAGATGTGTGAAGTGGTTTCCAGATATTGAGACACATGGGAGTGATCACATTCCCACCTATCTGAACATCAAAGGCTTGTCGTCTAGATCTGGCCCACGGAATACCATTCGGACGATTCAATGGGTCAACTTCAAATCTGCTATGGAAGATGCCTGCCGCGAGGGCCTACCCTATGGGTTAGAGCAAACAGTTAAATATACGATGCAAAACGCCACTCGCATGATGACGATCTCTTCCACGCGAAATGACTTCGACATAGAATTAGAGCGACTTCGAGCACTTTGTCGCCGGGCGGAACGTCGATATCGGCGTACAAAATCAATCCACGACCTTAGGGCAGCCAGGAGGATACAAAAGAAGATTCAGCGTCGTATGGATAGATTATCGCCGGAACGTTCGGCAACGTTTTGCCAGACATTCGACCCCCGCAAGCCACTGTCGCACATTTGGAAAACGGTGCAAGGTCTGCGCTGCCTTCAGGAACGGCGTTTTCCATTCAAGGCGCTCGCGCTTTTCCAAGGGCGGCAAGACATCGACTCGTCCAGATCCTCCAGCCCGAGCTGACGTCCCCCATTCGCGTGATTGCCGCATGGACCTTTCTTAGGAGCTCGAGGCGGCACTAGCTCTCTGCAGGCGCTCATCATCTCCGGGTCCAGATGGTATATCATACCGAGCCTTGTGCTATCTAGGAGAATCCGCACCGATAGAATTGTTGAGTCTTTACAACTCTTCATGGCAGGAGGGAAATGTTCCTGACGAATGGAAAGTAAAAGTCACCTGGTGCCACTCTTGAAGCAGGGCAAATCCCCACTAGAGCTCACCTCTTACCGCCCTATAGCGCTGGCCAGCTATGTAGGAAAGATAATGGAACGGATGATCCTTGGCTGCCTGGAGGGGTACCTTGAACACTACAAGATTTATCCGAATTCCATGGCTGGTTTCCGACGTGACCGCTCTTCCATCGACAATGTAGTTGATCTTGTTTGATATGTCCAGCACGAAAGGTCCCGTAAGCGGTTATCTGCAGCTTTATTCTTAGATGTGAAAGGGGCATACGATAACGTATTACATGAGGGCATTCTCGACGCTCTTGCGACGGTTGGCCTAGGTGGTTCTATGTGTTATCATTCTATGTGTTAACTGACGATGGCCCAACTACGCGACGCTGTACCAGCAGGGGCGTTCTTCAAGGCGGTGCTCTCAGCCCGATGCTATTCAACCTCGCTCTTGTTGGACTTGCTGAATACTTGCAAACTACCATCAAAATTTCAATATACGCTGACGACATCTATGTCTGGACTTCGGCAGTCACACGTCCTCAGATACGTGCGCGGCTTCAAAGAGCGGCCACTTTGACAGCGAACTACTTGTGCGAACAGGGTCTCAGCATATCACCAGAAAAACGCGCACATGCGCACTAGTGGCATTTACTCGCAAACCAATGACGCCTTATGTCATCTCAATCAATGAGCGGACCATTTCCTATGTCAGAACCCACAGATTTCCTGGCGTAGTTATTGACCGAGACCTCTGTTGGGGCCCGCACGTGGCCTACATGAAACGGCGCCTGACAGCAACTTCCCAGTTGTTTAAATACTTCACAGGAGAGACGTGGGGGATGTCAGTAGACGCAATGCTGAAACTCTACAGAGCTCCCTTTCTCGGTTTTTTAAGATATAGTCTACCTGTGCTAGACAACACCTGCAAGACAAATATTCGTGTTCTGCAGGCAGCACACGCTCAAGCACTCAGAGTTTGCCTTGGTTTGCCCAGATGCACGTCAACAAAGGCAACTATTGCGATTGCTCGGGACCATCCAATGCGAACTCACATTACGGTGGAAGCCCTGAGAACGCACATCAGACATTCTGCACGTGCCCCCTATCACCCCCTTGCAACACTACCTTCAGACAGGCACCAATCATTCTCTAAAACTATCGTCAAGTATAACGACTAACTTCCCTCGGGCTTCACCGCTGCATCTAAACCATCGAAACCCCCTTGGTGTCTTATCAGCCCCACAGTCCACAGTACCAGGAATCGGAAAAGTCTGAGCTGTCGTCGCCTGTGCTGAAACAACTGTCTCTGCTTCTTCTGCACGAGAGGTACGCGGACAGTGTACATATTTATACTGATGGCTCCACAAACATCCAGTGTTGGTCCGGTGCTGTGGTCGTCCTAGCAAGAGCTATTACCATCAGCTTTAGGACTGATCACCCAACAACATCGACATATGCGGAACTAGCTGCTCTTCGCGCTGAACTTTGTTTCGTCAATCGGAAGCCACCTCTACAATGGTCAATCTTCAGCGACTCAAAGGCAGCCCTACAATCTGTGCTATGAGCTCTGAGTCGCGGGCCATTCGAACAGCTCGTATTCGATATTAGACGCCTACTCCATTCATCACAGGAGAAAGGACACCGCGTGACGTTTCAGTGGCTGCCAAGTCACTGCGGCGTCATAGGAAACGAAGACGCCGATAAAGCCGCTCGGGCAGCTCTTGAAGACACACAAGAAGAGGCCATACCACTTTCACGGTCCGACGCAGCTAGGCGACTTCGACTGCTTGCACAGGAGATCACGGTCTCTCTGTGGTGGACACCAAACAGCCAGACCGACTGGAGCAACCGTCAATACCACCTGCCCTCTTTGATGCATCTCTGTATGCCAACTGGACTCCGCCGAAGAGAGGCCACTCTGCTTTATCGCTTATGGCTAGGGGGAGCTTTCACGAAATCTTACTCATTTCGCATTGGAATGGCCTTCAATGGTCTCTGCAATGCCTGTCTTTGCGAGGAGACGCTGGAACACATTCTGTGCGACTGTCCTGAATATAATGTTCAGCGACAGTCCCTGGCATCCGTTCTAGCGCACGTTGATACTTGACCATTGTCCCTCGAAACGATTTTCACATGCCGCCGACAAAAGACATCGCAGCTGAAGGCGACGAAGGGATTACTTCGGTTTTTGAAAGAGACGGGATTGGACAAGCGGCTGTGACGTGATATCACGTATCGCGCAAGAGTGGTGGACTCTAACTGACGATGTGTATGCTGTGCTATGTGCTCTCTCTCTCCCTTCCCCATCTTTCATGCCCCCATCCCGCTCCCATGTGTAGGGTAGCAAACCGGTTAAGTTAAACTGGTTAACCTCCCTGCCTTTCCTTCTCCACTTTTTCCTTCCTTCCTTACAGCTAAACCAAAGGTTAACCATGTGAAACTTAATCAGGCTAGCCCAAGCTTTCGCTTTGCATATCCAGGGTTAGCTGAGCTAAGCCCGCAGCCAATTTCTTAGTTCCAAGTTCAGCGCCGTTTTTGTGTCGTCCTTTATTGCGTGCTTGGTTTCTTTAGACTGACCTGCAACTCGCGCCAGCTTGCACAGCGATCCAGCCTTCCGAGGACGTATAAGAGTGGCGGGTCTCCAGAGGTGTACAAGGGCTATTTGAGGACTAATACAGGTATCGCACGGGTACTTGGATTTCAAGAGTCCGATTTTGATCTATCGCTATGGAAAGTGCCTTTGTGATACAGCTATCACAAACTGAACGAGTTATTCAATGGGCAACAACGCACACGCGTGTGGATCGGATTTGCCCACTTGAAGTCATCTCTGACTAGCCGAAACAGACGTACTGCATTTGCGTGAAACACCGAGGGTGGCAATTTGCACACGCTCATGGTCCGCCATATCGTCGCATTCGTCATCTTGTGAGTTCCGACTGGCTCACAAGGCTGCAACGTGCGGCCTCTACAATTAGCCCAAAATGACAACATGGCGGGATATGACAGCTTCCCGAACCGCACCGCGAACCACAATATCAAACAAGAACACTGCAGTAGCCCGTGGGTAGAAAAATAGTTCAAGTGTTACAGCGATTAGGCAACTGACAAAATAAACGTCACCACACTGCCAACATAAACGCATAAACGGCTCAAAACCATTCATTCAATGTAACGAAGTAGCAGATACTAGGCGCCATGGGTATTTTCAATGCAGTTTTATATAGACGACCAGGTGGATGAAGGGCACTGCAGAAAAAAAAAAAAGAGAAGGCACTTTCATACACTACTTTGGAATAAGCTCAACTAATTTGGCTCCCACTGAGTCATTACACATAACAGTGCGAAGCATGGAGAGGCAGTGTTTGGAAATTTTAGGGTCAATAATGAACGACTTCTCTCAGAGGTATTGGTACCATTGTGCAGCCTTGAACACCTTGGGTGCCAAATTCCCTGGGGGCATTTTCTTTGGCTAGAGTCTTTTGTCTATGCTCGTCAACTTTCCATAGTGTTGGTCCGACAAGTTTGAGGCTGTGTTCCCACTCTGCGTAAGCAAGTACCATGGCACTGATGGTTGCACCGGAGAGATCACCGTGGTACGTAATTCTCGATTTCTCACCCTGCGATGAGCCCATCAGTGCTGCTGTAGCGTTGCACCAGTAGTGAATCAACGGGTTGGCGGTCGCAGAGTAAGGCGAACGCCGAGACAGGCCGAGGTCACTCAAGTGCGGTGCGTAAAAATGCGCGACGTACAGCTCCTGACCTTTTCGATGGATCATGTAAAGTTCGTCCGCAGCCCGTTCAACAAAGACCCACTCAAGAAGCTCAGTTGTCCCCAGTTCGGTCGCCCTGCACAGACGCGCGATATCGTCGAGGACGGTACAGTGGTTGTATCTCGATACGTGGGCTCCTGCCGTCAGGATGGCCATTTCGTGACGGCGAAAGCGGTACAGGAACATGTCCAAGGCAGCAATTAATGACAGGTAGGATCTGTCTTTAATCCATTCGCCGAATTTCTCCTCAGCGTCCTCTAAATACTGACCACTGCACTTAAATATCTCCAAGATCCATCGTAGGTTGTTGTCGTGCAGGCGCTTTATGTAGTCTGGCCTTCCTCCGTGGCACTTGGCTACGAGAAGGCGGTAGATGCACACCACGAGAGCGAAGAGGCGAGTGCAGTTGGGTATGCGATCATCGTTAGGCGTGGCCGGCGTTTCTGCGCTGACGAGGTCGCCCTGTCCCAACTCTTCAGTGATAGTCAAAAGGTCCCACGGCGATATCATTTCTCCAGCGCAGCCGATGGTCACACCGAACGACTTTCAATCTTGCGTTAGCGTATCCTTGATCTTTGCCCCTTCCGCGTGCATGAACTGGACGACGTACTCGACGGGCAAGCGGCCGGAAGCCAGGCCGGCAGACACGACTCTCGCAAGATCGTCTTCCGAAGCGAAGCAGCGCTTTATGCGAGCGATTGGCTTCGATCCCGGATGTGCCGCGAACCATTCTGACGGGTATTCCGGAGGAGGACGGGATGTGGGCTCACCGAGCGTCCACGAAGACCGCCTGTCTTCCGCCGGTAAGGCAAAGTCATCTTTACGGACACCTTTCAGAGACATTTCACGGAATCCAGACTCACTTCACAACAACGGAAGACTTGGCAAGGCAGGGTATACAATAAAGAACGGCAGGATGTGCCCAAGGGCGTGCCAAACTGACCAAACGGAACTAAATAGCGCGCAGTGTTGCCGTGCTGAAATTTGTCACTCTTCTATATTACGGAAGTTTCCTAAATTTTTCACCAAGAACAACCTGACATGGCTGTGCTATCAAGTATCAACAGAAAAAGGCTGCATTTGTATAATAATTAAGAACATATTGATTAGCTTGACGAATAATCATATACAGTGTGTTATTTTCTGCTACTTGCAACATGGTTTAGTTTCGGGTAGGCTGTGCTAGAAATTAAATACCATGATTTCAAGCTAATGCTGCCACCTCGAGTGCTGCGCTCACGTTCGAGCGGACCTTCGAGAGTGACGGCGCAAGAAGCGTGATAGAGGCGTGCGCCGAGGCGTCGGCGCCCCGCCGCCGACTGTTCTCGCTGCGCCGCCGCAACTGACGTTGGAGAGGCTTCGACGCAAACCATAGAGTTACTATACTGACTCTAGAGGACAAGCTACCCATAGGGCCCATGCATTGAAATCGGGAACCGCAAGAGCGCCGCTATGTTGCTACGCACCGAGGTTGCCAGCTCCTGAGACGCTTGCTAGACTTGGTGACAGTAGTCAGTTTTAATCCGGCAACCGTAGCAGCGTAGCAGCATGGCGTCTCGCTTGTAGTGTCGTGATGTGCGTGTTTGGTCTTTGTAAGTTGGTTATTTATTCTATGTTGCGGGACGGTGTGGGTGTGGTCCATGTTGGCCGTACAGGTGGCAGTTATGCAACCGAGGGATGATCCTGTTGAAGTTTCCGGCGTATGCGGTTTTCAGCGGTCACGCCTGTTGCAGGAGTGTCACTCGACGAGGTTACGAGCTCGAATCTGTGCTCAGATTCCTCGTCGGCTTTCCTAATTCTCTTCGCACGGCCGCGGTATGTTGCAAAAGCCGTTTTCGCATCTATCGTCGCGACGATAGATCGCTTTTTTTATTATTATAAGTACTGATCCAGCTGTAGGGCACATGTAACTGACAAACGGAAGTCTCAGGAGAGCACCTGAGATTATAATAAAGCAGGCGGCGCAGGAACTCCAGGGCACCCAAGGGACAGTGGGGGGTTCAAAGCTCGAAGCAGAACGGTACGTAGGTTGGGGCCGCCGAGGCAGGTGCGTGCCAGGGAGTGTTCGCACGGACAGTTCCCCTCGCACGCGCAGCAGTACCTCGCAAGGTCGAGATACTTTAAAGGCACCTGCGCCCATGAGCTTTCTTTTGCCTCGGTGCAGTGAGCACGACTAACGAGAATAATATGGAAGGCATCCGGTGCAGTCGCGAATGCGTCATGGCAAATGTAGCTCGCGTCGCCTGACGTGTGTAGTAATATCAGAGTTGGTTGTATGAACTTTATGCATAATACGCTTTGTTACGGCACCTTAACGGAATGGGTCTAGAGGACGGTGTTGGTACATTTTTTCGTACCGTCCTAATCCTACACCCCCCACTACAAACACACACACATACCCCCTTTTTTATGTATGCATACAATTCCTTGCCATGACGGATCATAGCCTCCTTTATTGTTGAAAAATATAGGAGGCTATGGACGGATTGACCAGTTCAAGTTGTCAACTTGTCAGTAATTGACATAGGAATCACTGTAATAAACACAATTCCACGATCGGATTGTTTACTTTCATATTTTATTGTAACACTGAGGACTACATAGAACTTTATTTTGTATTTGTGAGAGAAGTATGTGGATATCACGAGCTTAAGCCAATGTGCGATACACAGACAAAGCAGCTGCTACTACATGAACTGCACTGAGGGCCACAAAACACATACGTAATTAAAGGTGCAAAATATAGGGGGAAGCTTCAAAATACGCTCTGTAGCACTGCAAAGTATAACTTATGTGTACAATAAATGTTCAAAAAAACAATGCATCAATGTCCCATTTGCTGCAAGTTTATTATCAAGTTCAAGTTTACTAAGTTTATTATGAGCATATGTACAACAGGAATCTGCTGACACACCCGCAGTCAAGTTGGCTGTTCGAGGTGTGCTGGCTGCCTCAGTGTAAGAAAAAGAAATTGGGTGAATGTCGACACCAGTACCACTGCTTCTTGCCTCTGACCTGCACGTGCCTCCGCGTGAATATTTGAGGCCAACGCAATCCACAGAATAGACAAATGCGTCAGCACACCATCAATCGATATAACAGATAAGGAGCTTGACTACTTTGTATAGAAGGTAGACTCATACCCCGTATAACCACGTGGGCATTCGCGTCAGTATATATACTCTGTGTATTTTGAAATAAATCATATGTTGATAGCCTGCGCTCGTGTTTGTTTCCTTTCTTTTCCCGTCCTCGCGCAGTTCACCTAAAAGGTAATAAACACCAACAAGCCCAGCTGAAAACCCTTCTAATTCTTGATTAAAGAGGGGAATCATTGAATTAAAACATGTATTCTTTCCTCGTTGCAGCTAAAGCTTCGAAACGCTGCGTTAAACTACACCGACTTCTGCATCGGCCCACATCCCGCAGTCTTTTTCTCGTAGCAACTACCGTTATGTATAAACGGTGCAACATCACCGTTTATCAACTCAACATCAACATCAACCGCCATCACGTTTGGCCCAATTAGAACTTGAGGCAAACATCGCTGAAAACAGCACGTTGACGAGAGAAAACAAAGATGGCACTGTAAGTTGTGTACGAACTAGCCAAAGTCACCATGCTACTGCCAGATCGAACAGCTTTTACATTTCTTCACCGGACTACCCATTCCCATCGTTGTATATCATAGACAATCCATATAAAATGAACATAGCTACACACGATTATGCACTACTAAGCCGCAGATTACGCCCTAATTCGTATTCTTCCGGCTTACCTTCGTCCAGTGCCTATGTAGACCCAAGAATCAGCATGTCGCAAGGTCCTTTCGAACGGTCTGATTGAAATCATGCCATCGGTGTCATATGAGCGCCATCACCATCGTTGTCGTCTTGCTATTTTCCTCACGCACACGCTCGAGTAACATAGTGACATACACGAGTGTTTGACCTACATAAATAATTTGGTTCACCATGGTGACGCTTCGACAAACGTTTCGCTAACGTTGGTTCCTTACAGCGCATGGGGTGTGCATTATTTTACTCTTACTGCGATAGCAATTATATAAACACTTCAGGCGTTCTTGCCGTTGGCGTCGCCATGAGGTCCCGTTTAAAGGCCAAGGGCTGCCGTGTTTCCTCACGGCAGCGTTTTGTCAGCGAGTTCCCGTGGTCTTTCAGCGAGATTTGTTCATGTTTTCTTGTGCGCGCGTAACACTATACTTGTTTATTTAGTTAGTATGCCTATGTTTACAAGTTTACACAGGCCGATAAAACTACTGTGCTTATTCACAATGAAACTGCAGCGCGCACGACAATGTGCTGCCTGCAGTTTCATAATGCAAATAGCTACTAGTTCGCACACCTTTCAGTACTTTTATTATGCTTACTTTGTATTGCTGTCCACTAATTTGCTATCGCAGTCGATGCTTCGCATTTCGGGCGGAACTGGGACCTTTTATTGCGACAGCAATTATATTGACACTGCAGGCGCATTCTGCCGTCGTCGTCGTCGTCGTCGTGAGGTTCCGTCTAAAGTCTACAGAAGATAAAATCGTCGCTGCGCGTCGCATGCTATGTTTGCGAGTAAAAGCGTGCGACGGTGAGCCGGCGATCACGGCTCAATCTCGTGCACGCAATGGATGAAAGCGGGGAGGAAGCGCGCCGCCTTCCGTCGCGTGCAAGATTTCGGGGGGGGGGGGGGAGCAGAAACGGGGGGGCGTTCTGTTCCGGGCGGCTCGGGCGTCCGGGCCGCTTTATCTTGAAAGCCATCTGCGACGGGTACACAGTCCGCGCTGCGCTGTATTTTCAAGGCGTAGTTCGCGTTGGTACGAGCAGCTGCACGAAAGTCAATTCGCTCGCTGCTGCTACCGCGTTTCCTCACTGCAGCGTTTTGATAGCGAGTTCCCGCGGTCATTGACTGAGGCTTCTTCATGTACGCTTGTTTACGCATGACACCATGGTTGTTAATTTAGTTATACTCGCGGACAAGTTTCTGTGGCTATGAAGGGAAAGCTGCGGAAGCAAAGCGTACATAGAGCGCTTCGGAAAAGAGTACCGCCTTTTGACCCACGTGAGTTTAGGCTGGGGAAGAGAAAACATAAACGCCTTATTAGCAACAGTTCAATAAGACAGAACACACCACTGAGTGTAAATGTTTACTTATTTAGCGGCTTTCCCCTTCCGCGTCCGGGGAAATGCGAAATCGTCGCACGTGCAAGCAGGGGGAGGGTATTCTGTAAGAGTCCAGCTAGTGGACTGTCCATTTTGACCACTGCTGAATGGATGCAGCTGTACGAGAGAGGAAGAGATGAGCGGCCGTAGCCAATCAGCAGCGGTCGAAATGCACAGTCTGCTAGGTGGACTCTTACAGAATACCCCCCTGCATAGAGTTTCTAAATAAATACCCTAGATGGAAATGTGGCGCTAGTGTCTACGGGGGTTCTCCTGAGCGTTGCCTCAACATACATGGGATGGATGGCAACCACAGGCTTCGGATTGACTTCGCTCTTTAGACTAGCGGCGTTTGCTTACGGCGCAGTAAACGAAGCTATACTCAAATATTATCGCGTAAAAGCTAATTTTATTTCTGCAGCGTCTTATATAATGAACAACACGTTACATAAACTTTGTATAACTTTGAGATTGAAGCACGGTTTACTATGGGACACACCAGGACACACCAGGGTATGCATTCTTGTGCAATTCTGTTCCCGATTTAACGCCACAGAATAATTATTTGTTTATTTTTACAACAGCAATAACAGCCGTGCATGCACTTATATAAAGATACTCATCAAGTATCTTTGGAAATAAAAATTTTGTATTGTGAGAAAATTATGCGCCCTTGAGAGGAAGGCTACAAGTGCCCGTTTTACTCCGGGCGGTCCGTGCTGCCGCCCGCGCCTGGCCAGGCTGCTGTATCTTGAAAGCCACTTCTGACGGGTACAGGGTCCGCTCTGCGCTGTGCTTTCGCGACTTAAGTTGGCGTTGATGCGAGCGGCCGCACGAAGGTCAATTCGCTCAGTGCTGCTGCCGCGTATCCTCACTGCAACACTTTTACAGAGAGTTTCTGCGGTCATCGAGAGAGATATGTGTTTATGTTTGCTTGTGCGTGTTTGACGCCATGCTTGTCATTTTAGTTAGTATGCCTATGTTTACACGTTTATACGACCGATAAATCTACTATTGGTACTTCCTATAGCTAGCTGTCCGCTATTTGCTATCGCAATCGATGCTTCACCTTTCGGTCGGAACTGCGACTTTTTGTTTCTTATTTAACTGTTGTGTTTGTCTGTCATTCTTTCTTGTGTGTTCGTGTCGGGCCGCTGCACAACACTTCCTCTTAGTTAAGTAGGAAGGCAGACAAGCAACATGTCTAGAGGTAAAATAATCAAGTTTGCGGCAGGAAGGCTACATGTTCGCTGCAAAGTGACTTCATCGCACGAGCCTGAAAAGCGGATTTTGAGGCCTTTGCAGAAACACAAGCGAATCGTAGCCTAATAGATTTTTTTCTGCGCGTAGAAACAGGTATTTCAGTCGCCTATTAGGAGAGACGAATACACAAAGGACAGAAATTATCGGCCATCGATGTGATTGTGGTGCAGATGCAGTTAACGCACTTAGTGACAAAGCACTTAGTACATGTCAGGGATTTTGGGTCCTTCCTTCATATTTTCGCTCATTTGTTCGCTGCTATTTTCTTTAAGAATACTGCCTATATTCAAAAGAAATAATCTGAACTCGACTAAGGTTTAGAAGTATATGACGGTGCATTATTAGTCAAAACGTTTTATTTATTAAATTACAAAGGTTAGCCTGCAAGGCAAGGAAGTAAAGCTATATCAAGTTTCAAAATTTTTTCTTCTGATGTTTTATTGTTACACATCCTTAAATAAATAAACGCAGAAGTTGTAGTTAGAAAAAAAAAGCTTCTATTGAGGGAATGGCAGAACTTTCGAGGCATTCGATATATCGTGAGTTTCAAATTTAATGCATATAACGGAATATTTTTTCCTCGTATTAAATGTTAGTGTAATATGAAAAATAAAATACCGGGTACCCCTTTGCATGGTGTCTTTATATTAATCCTAAATTTTCAACAGGGACGTAATTTCGAAGTTGTTGCATGGAAATGAGAAATGTCAATAACGAAATACATGACGCATCACCAAAGGCTTAGGAAATCGGAGTAATAGTGCTAAGTAATAGGTAAATAGAATCAGCGCTTATTCGCTCGAGAATGCCCACGAACATACACCTAAAAATCAAAAGGAAACAACAACTAACTGTAAGATGAATAAAATTTATTGTCACAACACTTCAGCGGAGAAAAAAAGAAGGCACAGACAACGGCAATCTTTATGTAAACTGAAAATGTGACACATAGTTTCCCAATCTCAAGGCTGAAAGCGAACACTCATTATCGAACGCCTTAAAAAAAGGATTTATGCCTAGTGTATTATGCATAATATTTCAGACTGTTTATTAAACAGAGCTACATTGGCTTCAACCCTTGCGGTAATCGAAGAGCAGTGCGATGTGTCGATATCTCCATGGTACATTTATGGAGCAGAACTTAGCATTGAGAATACATCTTTTGTTCATAACCAGTAAGCACAGAGTAGGCCTCGTCATAAATAAGCTAATAACAATGCGGCGGTGCAAATATTTACCTCTAATGGATCGCTGGAGGTAGGTCGCGATTACGCATGTAAGTCCACCGCATTATTTTTTAGTATGAGTAGGTATTTGCAAACTGAGAGCAGTGGAGCTAGAACGCTTCTTTTGTTTTAACATGCTGTTTCGCTATTACTTGCGCTCAACTTCGAATATTCTAGAGCACCCTCCTCCTTCGTTTCAAGGAGGTTGTGTGAAGGTGGTTTCTCCAGGGCGATGACTTAATTGCCAGGGAAACGCTCTATTTGCACTTTTACTGCGTTTGGTGTCTATGTGCTTCCGCGAATAAGAACCAAGAATTGTAGACACCGATAGATAAATCGACCTCTTCTCTTCGGGGCCATTTGATATAGATACAGCTTTTCCCTTTAAGATACAGGCACTCCGGCATGTTTGCGTAGATAGCTGTATTTGCAGGGCGGGCGGACAGCAGCGACGGTTCCAGAGACGTTGCCCTTCGTCGTGCAGTACTCTCCGACACAGGTATCTGGAGTTGAGCGAGCTGCAGGTAAGCTGACGAGGTAGTGCACTATTATACTGGCTAGGCTATTTCATTATGAAGGCTTCATATTACTTGAAACGTCTAAATATTCTCTGTTCATCCTGATACCCGTGGGCTGGTTTCGCATTCCTGCTTTCGTTGTTTATTAGAACAAAGGATAGAAATAATGGTTTCTGTTGCGTTATGAAAGTACCAGTGAATTCAGCCCTGACGCAATGTCCAAGCTATCTTGCGCGGCTCTGATTTTGACAAAGCGAAAGGCGCCACCACTGGCTTAAGGGGGACGAGAAAATGACAATGCCATATTGAATATAGTCGGCTGTCAAAAAACTAGGCCATAGCCAGGGTCAGCCGAGGACGTCGGCAACAAAAGTAATAATTTATTTGGGAAACATGGTTATCTACGCGCGTTCTCTTCGTGTTTGCACGTACAACAGGAGGACATGTTTTGTCCAAGTACCACGTAGTTTCAGTCACTACAGTTGTCCTACTGAGTTTGCTGACTGCGAATGTGTACGGTTAATATTTCAAAATACCTGCAACATGTTGGTACATAGAATAGGTGGCAGATTAAAATGCTAACGCGGCTACAAACCCAGCACGTAGTACATGCATACTGCATTGCACAAAAGATGACAGTCGTGTTCATGTCAGAATCATGGGATTGTGTCCACAATAGTGCATTGTGAGGCTTGCACTGAATTTTGTTGCTTCTCTCACTGTGCAGAGACATCACTCACTACCTCACAACACCACCTCTACAGCATTCTAACCACTGCTTGTGGTCTTCCTGGGTCTTCATAATTATCGGTTCAATGGAAGATAAACCCATGATGCTAATCTCACTCGCTATAGATTCTTCATACATAAAAGAAGAAAAACAAAGCACAATAACACTGTAATATCCCATATAAACTTCTAGTTTAAGCTTAATCGTAAGTACTCCCAAGCGTACGTTGTATCGGACAAATATTTCTGGTGCGCTGAATTTTCTGAACCGTAGATGCAATGCATTCATTTCTAAGCTTGCCATTAAAATTCATGCATTGCCATTTTGGCGCATTATAGCCTGCACGGCTGCTCCGCCATAAAAAATCCCAAGTCATCATCATCATCATCAAAGCTTGCCATTAACCCAATACTTTATCTATCAGTGGTAATTATTCCTTTTTATGACTCAAAACTGAAGTCCCTTTTTGGAATGAGTTCCAGTACCTGGTAGTTTTGGCAAAAATGCAATGGCATCGAAGGTCTAGACATTTCTTGGCGTCATGATTACAAGAACTCGCCCTGATTTCTTACGATCATTATAATCGTTCTTCTAAATCAATAGAAAAGTAGTGAGTGCTGCGGTTAAGTTGAGATGTTCTCGGTTTCGAAGTGTAATTTATTCGAATTAATTATACAGGGCATGCATTTCCCTTTCTAACGCATATTCCGAGCTTAGACCCTGCGCTACGTATATCTTACCTAACGTGCTTTATGCGGGTTAACTTATGCTCTAAATACGTCCTCGCAAGAGCTCTTGTGCGAACGCGTTGGCAAGACTAAGCGATTCTCTCTGTGCAGAAGTGGGCTTATAGCTAAGGTAAACAACCGTTGCACTTTTAGGCATTTGATTCAAGGCTGCTGTGACTGCTGTTTCGAGGCCCACTTCTAACATAGGTGTCCTTGGTGTGGAACGTTGCAAGCTTTTCTCTTCAGTTATCTCCTCAGGCCTCAGATAACAGTGTCTTGCCATTCCTAATGCATTGAGCGAGCCCTTCCTTACGCTTCACGATCACCCTGCTCTTTGTTTGAATTGCGCTTGTCCTCACTGCCGAGAGTTCTTTTTGAAATGTGCCGCTGCTGTCAGATAAGAGCAGTTGTTGCTACACTTAGCGATGATGTTCGGTCTCCGCGATTTTCTGCATTGAGAGCAGGCATCATAAGTTCGGTGCTAGCTGAAAATAATAGCTTGAGAAATGACAGCTTGCTAGAAAAACAGAGTATTATTATAGGACAATGTTTCTGGCTACTATCCTTGTAGGCGGACAGTTATGTTTTATAGAATAACCATTACACCGACTCGTAACCGATACTCAGGAGACTGATCAAGCACCTTTTATGAGCTGATCCCAGCGGCTTCTTCAAATTTATTCTATCGGAGTACATTTAACGAAGCCCCTCCCATGTCATTTATTTTCCTCATTATGCTCACTAAAGCTCTGTCGTCACACTTGTCTTGTGTATTGAAAATACAGCACGCGCGAAATTATACAAGAGATCTTAATGTTGAAACAGCAAAACTTCTGGGTTATCCCACGTTCTATCACCTTGGAAGAGAAAGATATAGAAGTCCTTGACTGTTCCTAAATGTTCTTTGTAATGTTCGCTACACCTGTACAGAACTGATGTGTCACGATGGTTTTTTTTAGTGTTTGTTGTTTGTCACATTATATAGGTCACTTTTCATCTCCTATAAAGTTTCACTTGCCAGACAACCCGTTTCCTATCTTGCTGTGTCGGCGCGCGCTCTGGGCTGCTGTCATGAATCAGTACTTTCGATTCCTACATAACGTCACTAGCTGCTACATTTGGAAAATTCATTATTCGCAAAGTTCCAACGAAATAGAGGTGAAAAAGAGTTCCTAGTAGCCCGCAACTAGCGAATTATCTTCTACAGGGGACCTGAGGCACCAAAGGTCGCTACATCGATGCTCTGGAGAAAAATGAGACTTGATGCGCCGTGTGGTAGCCTCTCCTTCCAAAGGCAGATGATTTCGGGAGAGTGGGTAGCATAGCAACATAGCCAGGAAAATTATGTGGTCTAACGCGGGTAACGTTTGGTCTAAATAAAAATAAAACACAAGAAACCGGCACTTCAATCTGAATACACCGTGAACCATGACGTCAGAGCTGAGGGTCGTTCGCTATATGCATTTTTTTTGTAAACATGAGCCCATAAATCTTAAGCATTGTGTTAGCCACGCCGCGTGAAATGCGACACGTCAGTTTTCAACGAACTAATTTACTGTTGGCTCGTTTCTCATCTTTCTAGTGTACTGGCAAGTTCAAGAATACAGTCAAATTTCAAGTTCCGCAAGGTCGAGGACCAGGTTAAGTCTTTCTAGGACGGCGAAGGTGTTCAGCGGAAGAATTGAATGGAAGTGAAGGTTCTGTGCTGACTACAATTAAGCTGGGTTTTTAAAGAATGCTTTGCAAGCATCAATAAGTCAAACTTTTTGCTAAGGTTGTCAGAAGGCGGATGGGATCTTTGATACTTGTCGAAGCTTCCAAGTTTGAGAACATTAATTAGCACAAGCATTTCAGTCCTCATACAAAGTCCAACGTGTTCGCAGTAAGTCAAGGGCATAACTTCTAAAGGGAAGAACGACTCGGAATACAATGAAATGTGAATAAATGCTGCTCATACCCGAACAAGATTTTTACGGCGAGTCAAACATACGACGAAAACGAAAGAAGGAAGATACAAGAAAACGAGAGTGAAAGGAAGCTAATGTTTTCTGGAAGACAGCACACAACCTTTGGGAATATTATTAGTAAGTCAAGCGGTGTTAGTTCCGAGTAATTCGCTGGCCTAAGGCTGGTATTTGAAGCTGTCCACAGGAACATCGTCGCTTGAATACACGGAAACAGTGGCCGTGAAAGTAATTTGCAGAAAATGCTGCGCCAAGCTTTAAGATAGGCGCAAGGAAGTGGTCGTTGGTGATCCTGTGTGTTTTGAAATTGCGTAAGCAAGTACAAGAAACATAAAAGCGAGATTTAAATACGATTCGCCTGTCCTGGAACTGAGAATTGGGTAGCAGAAAGTGCACACTTACTAAGCACGAGTATTTCGTCAGAATATAGACGCGAATGTACTGCCTCATTGGTCAGTAATCCCCGACACCCGTGGTGCGAAGATAACTGAAGCACATGCGACAGAACTTCCGTAATACGAGAGATAGTTGCTACATTACGTCAACTAGGGCACCAGCGCAACGCTGCTTAAAAAAAACTGAAGGGAAAGGAGGAAGAAAAACAAGATGGCGGCGCACACCTTTGTGGCATTGGACTATGTGGTGCTCGTGTCCTTTCTCCTGCTGTCGGCGGGAATCGGCGTGTTCTTCGCCTGGCACGACCGCCGTGGGAATTCCAACCGACGGTTCCTGACAGCCAACAAGCAGATGAACTGGCTGCCGGTGTCCCTCTCCATGACAGCCAGTTTCCTGTCGGCCGCTTCGGTCCTCGGTCTGCCTTCAGAGGTGTTCGTGCGTGGTTCAACTTTCGGGCTTGGTGTCATATCTACCACTCTAGCGATCCTCATGGCTGCGTTTATCTTCATGCCGATGTACTACAAGATGGACATCACCAGTATTAACGAGGTACAGACACATATTTAGGTCTCCTGCAATTGTCATGTTCTGGTGTAATTGCACTGTTTTTGTGACAGCTGCTGGCAGCAAGTAGTTATATAGGTGTCTGAGGTATCGCAGATGCCCAGGTGTTTTGGTCGATGCAAGAAAAATAAGTAAATGCAATCTGGCGATCTCGGGCTGTTTGTTAACGCTTCTTGATGCAGCGCTGTTTTTATTTGAAAGTGTAACTGCACGTACATTACCAAATGCACGCAGGAGCACCGTTATTTATGTTGATCACCTCTTAAGGAACAGGACTTATTTAAACTGACTTGTTGGCTAGAATACCAACGTCCAGTTTGATAAAATTGGCTATTATATACGGCGTGGCCTAAGGTAAAATCAATCTTATCACATACCCAGAGGAGGTTTACATGAGCTATGATACCTGTTGTGCGGTTATCGAACATTTGACTTAGGGCAAAGCGCAAAATAGCACGTAGGACAACAGAACGGAACGAGGACACAGCGTCCATGATCGTCAATGAGCGTTAAAGGCACAGACCTCAATGATCGCTTACGGGAACATTAGAACAATGTTAATAATCTGGTCAAAACTGGTCATCTAGGCGCACACTGCTTGCATTGTGGCTGTAAACCCTTGTTCGACAAACCGCAAGTGACATCAGGAAGCCCAGATCAAGTGACTAGGGAGATCATCGAGGCGTTCGAAATGATTAGAGACGATAACTCATCGTTGCCCATCTGTGTCGCTGTCAAAAAAAGAAATCATGTTCTATCGCGGTAGTGGCCTATGGTGGATGATTTTGCCGAAAATAAATATATGTTGGCCGGTGGCCTTTTTTTTTCTTCCTGTTGTACTATGACATATATGGGGTAAGTATGTGCAATAAAATTCAGTTGTTAGTAGCGCTGCTTCTTCGTTCCCTTCTGTTCTACGTGCTTCTTGCGCTTTGCCTCAAGTTATGCAGTACCAACTAGCCCATCAGTCTGCTCTTTTGTGTATAAAGTGATCTGAGTTTTATTTTTAGCTTTCCTCAGCAATGTGCTAATCTGCGCTAAAATGTACAAACCAGACGCTAGGAATGCTTCCATAAAGCTTGAAGTTTTTTGAACTGTTATCAATAATAATCTAGTCCTAAAGGTATGACTATCGCATTCATATTACGTTGACGCTTCGATATGCGGCGAAGAATAAAGTTTACCACGGAATGCTCTATATTTAACGAGTTTGTCTAGGGGAAAAAATTGGCAATGCACTTCAAATTTGAAGCTACAATTAATTCGTGTTTCTTGCAGTATCTGGAGAAAAGGTTCACTTCACGGGTCATCAGGAAGATAGGGTCCATACTTTTCATCGTGCACACGGTGAGAAGAATTTGCTTCAGAGATAGAGACAGAAATTATGTCTTTTCATGTCATTTTGCACGCGTGTTATTACTAAGCAAAGTGGTTCGTGCGGCTAGATGAACATTAATACGTGTCCTAGGAGAAAGTGTGACACGAAAAGCGTCCGGTTGTAGAACTGGCGCCCTGTTTACAGTTACGCTGTTTACATATGGACATTGCCGTGTGACGACACGGAGATGCCCATATGTAAACAGAATATTTGTTCTGTATCTATTGGACATGTAGTCCTCAAGCGGAGGGGACACAGCTAATGTTTCGCTATTTCGCCAAGCTATATCCAGTATTCTTTCTTCGATTTTTGATATTTACCGCAGCAATGCACTTAATGGTACGTTCACTGCATTGAAAGTCGACTACGAATGGCCTTAGCTGTGGAATTGTGTGATCTAGATAATCTACCATTCTTTGTAAATGGCAACAAAAGTCAACTATCGGCAGACTTTCCCCGTTCTCGATACTCATCTGGGTATATCTCCTAAAGCTTTCTTGGTGTAATTCTTCTGTAAGTTGCCAGCTTATCGGCTTGTGTTATTTCTTATTGCATCCGTTAGAGTTTTGTATCGTGGTTCGCCTTGCACTCTCAAGTGATAAGACAATTTATTTTATTTGCTGGATTCGCTCAACCTGCACAACGTATAAAATTTAAAAAAATATTCAAGAGGCAACTGAAAAATTTAAATATAGAAACCTGCGTGCCTAACATTTTCGTAAGAGGCACTCAAGAAAAAAGTCAGCATTGTCTCTATATGTTGCAGCTGCTCTACCTGGGCGTTGCATTATACGGTCCGTCACTTGCCCTCGGGTCTGGTAAGCTACTTCCAGATTCCTGTTTATCGAAATATGTAGATGCATTTTCTGTAATTCTTTCTGCATAATATGAAAGTACCAGCATGTGAGGCTCAAGGAGCTAAGTGTACACTTGCCTCTTTCATGCGTTGGTGGTTGCGGGAAATAAACGCACAAGGATTTTGCAATGGACAAACTCTTTTCCAGCACAACAGCGAATCATGTTTCTGTGCAATCGCCGCTAACTTTTAAGCAAAATTACACCCTTTTGCCACACAACAATAATCGTAATCTGTCTTGTCCGCATTTCCTTTCCTTAACGCGGCGAGCCCGGTACTTCCAAGTCACGAACGGAATGCCCGTTATCAGCATGACAGAGCATTCTCGACAGGAAAGTAGCGAGCGCAGCGTTTTCAAGGAAGGAAACGCAAGCAAGTCAGATGGAGATTATCGTTGTGTGCCAAATGTAGACCCCAAAGGGTGTACATTTGCTTAAGAGTGCACACTTTTACACTCTAAAAAAAGTTTGCACCCTTTGGGGTGTATCTCTGCCACACAACGATAATCGTCATCTGCTTTGCTTGCGTTTCCTTTTTTGAAAACGCCGCGCCCGCTACTTTCCTGTCGAGAATGCTCTGTCCTGCTGATAACGGGCATGCCGTTCGTGACTTGGAAGTACCGGGCTCGCTGCGTTAAGGAAAGGAGAGAGAGAGAGCAAATGATAAATGAAAGGTAGGGAGGTTAACCAGGACTGAGCCCGGTTGGCTACCCTACACTGGGGAAAGGGAAACGGGGACGGAAAGATTAAAGAAAGAAGAGAAAGTCCACCGGGGATATCGTTCAGTCACTCAGTCCGGATCACAGACGCTGACTCAATCCTGTATCTTTCAAATATCGCAGCAGCGCTTTTGTGGCCTTTTGTAGCTGCGATATGCGAGGCCATGGACCCAAGATCTTGTTCAAGGTGAACGGTTTTCTATCTAACTGGTTGAGAGCTGTGCAGAGTTCTTGTCTTTCATTTTCAAATGATGGGCAGTAGCACAGTAGATGGTCTATAGTTTCTTCGACACCGCAGGCATTGCACTCGGCGCTATCAGCCATTCCAATTAAAAACGTATATGCATTCGTGAATGCGACGCCCAAGCGTTAGCGGCACAGCATTGTTTCCTCATTACGCGCAAGCCCTGGTAACAGCCGCAGTTGCATAGATGGATCGAGGGAATGCAATCGATGTTGAGTGAAATCAGGTGTGTGCCACTTCTCCAATGTCATACGGTGCGAGGGCCCAGGACGCGGCCCGAGCTCAAGGCATTCTGGAATGAGGACGCCTCTCCGAAGCTTCATTCACCGAATAAAAATGTTTATTCTCTCTCTCTCTCATACGGTGCGCTAGCTTGCCTAAGTGTTGGGCTGCGTCAGTCCGCGATAAAGGCATAGAAACAAGGGTTGCTCCTTCATGTGCTTTCTTAGCAGCTTCGTCAGCGACGTCGTTGCCGGAGATACCGCAATGGCCAGGCAGCCACTGAAACACGACGTCGTGCCCTTTCGCAATCATGTGATGGTGCATTTCTCGTATCTCCGATACGAGTTGTTCACAGGATCCGCGACGAAGAGATGACAGAAGACATTGTAATTAAGGAAAGGAATTAAGGAAAGGAAATGCGGACAAGACAGATGACGATTATCGTTGTGAGGCAAGAGGGCGTTATTTTGCTTAAGAGTGCAGTAGTTCAATGGCTCTGGCGTTCCGCTGCTTAGCTCGTGGCGGCGCGTTCGATCTCGGCAGTGGTGAGCCGCATTACGATTGGCGCTGAATACCAAAAATGCTGGCGTACTTATCGTTAATTCCACTGGTCGATCTAGAGCGGTAGGCCGGATCGACGAGAGAACAATAAAACCCGGTACAGGGCGACGCTATCCAGATCGACCAGAGAAAAAAAAAATAAACAAGCTCAGGCAGGAAGTGCAGTGCAAGTTTGGCCCCACGTTTGCCGGCCATATCAGACTACGCCTCAAAAAGAGCTGAGAACCGCCGAGTCGGTCAATTCGGAAGCGACTGCAACGCGTGCTCGTTTTCGTAATTCCGGTGAAATCCGACTCTGCTTGGCGGATGAACAAGGAGCGCTCCGTCACAGAGCGGGTTCATCCAAAAGATTGAGCAGTGGAAAACGAAAACTTGCTCTAGATCGTCCAGTGGAATTAGATTTCTCTATCTCAGAGTCGAAGAGAAAGGGTGCTGCAGTGGAAGCCGCCGTTAGAATTAGGCACTCGGCAAATAACTCTGGGTGGTCGAAATTAGGCCTGATTTCGCCACTACGGAGTGCCTCATAATCGGATAGTGGTTTGGGCATGTAAAAACCAAGGTATGTTTCTATGTACCTCACTCGTTTATACACCTGTCTTAAAAGTCAACCGCAGCGAAATTTTTACTTTTGAACCAATCTTGGTAAAGCCACAAAGCGGATAATTGAATAATTTTTTTGTGTGTGAACTTAGCAGCCTTTAAACGACATACAGTAAACTCTCAGTTGTACGAACGTCGGTTTATCGAATATTTCAGAATAACGAACTTTTGAAAATCCCGAACAGTCTTGCACTTCAAACTTTTCCACTTCAATTGCACTTCAAACTTTTGACTCTGTATGCCATGTCTTATGTTGGTCTAGTGAATATTCAGTTTAGTGAACTTTCAGTTAAGTGAACTATTTCCTTCGGTCCCTTGAAGTTCACTCAAGTGAGAGTTCCCTGTATAAGGCAGGTGATAATTGCACCTGGTGATATCACTATGTAGTAAGTAACCGCACGCCGCGTCCGAGGTTTCTTCACATGGCGAGGGCACTCAAGCTGGCTCGCTTAGCCATGCCTGGAGAACCAGCGACCAATGCGAGCCCGCGGTAGTGTGAAAGTAGTCCTCTATTATATGTCTCATCGCGGCATTCCGCGGCTGCCGCGGTATCAACCTTACTCAGCAGCATGGCCTCCGATAATGCGGGGGTTATGCCGTGGAGCCGCGCGTTAGGTCATGCCTCATTTCCAGCCATCGGTAATGATGCTGTTTCTCTTTTTAATTTCAATATGAAAAATGACCATTTTGGCGAGATTCTCCTGACATCCCCACTCGTACTTCAACAGTAAAAGTTTACACGGCACCTCCTCTATATCTTAGTTATCCAATCCTAAGCTAGGCATTTTACATGGTTCGAAAATTCGCTGCAGTTGTTCTTTAAACGTAGCTTCCCTTGATTTTCCTCACTGTGTCTGGGCGCTGCCATCTTACGAAATAGCGCATACCTAGCACAACATTACCATCAGTTTGATTTCGGGACAGCATCTGTGCTAAAATGTTTGAACCTTTCTTTTGTAGCTGTTGGTAGATGCTCAATTGCTTATTTTGCTGCATTTATTATTGCCGTACAAAAGTTACAGGGACACCCAAGGCGAAATTACGCCGTCAACGTCGCCGTGAGTTTCTTTATAAAGTCAAGCGCGATAAGCTCCTCTCGCGCCCTTACTCCATATGTTGTAGGTGTGAGGGGAAGCTTGCGAGGGTGAGGAGGAGGCATTCTAGTCTGAAACACGACCAATGATGGTGGCAGGGACTAGGACGAGCTGAGCGCTAGTCTGCGCTTCTAGCGCGGTCTTGCGCCGCCCGTGCCCTATCTTGGAATAATGTTTCAGTGAGTCCCGTACTCCGGTAAACGGGCGGAAAACCGCGTGAGTGGGGCCGTCAACGCAGGCCATCTATGGAAGCAGAAATTAACCAGACAAACACAAAGCTAATATTGCAGTTACCAAGTGCATTCCAATTCAATGATGACACAGATTTTCTGAAGTGGGGTAATTGCATGCCTATTTGCACTGAAAATTTACGCCAGCATTTTGTGAAATTCCGGAAACGCCAAAACTCTCTATTATCCAGCGAGCGCAACAGTTTGACGAGCCGAGATCGCTCGCGTCTGGAAGCGCTCTGCTTGCGCGCGCGTCTAGAGTTGCAGGTCGCGTAATGTGAAGTTTCAGAGACACTTAAAAAGGAGAGGCCACAGTACCGTTCACTCTCCCCTGTTGGCGCTCTTCATCGCGATAGCGTTGTGAGAGCGAGTGGTCGCGGTCATCGAGAGGGTTTCATGCATATGTTTCTGTGTGCGCGTGATAACATGTATGGTAATTTTATTAGCAAATCAATGTTTACTGGCTGATCATACTACGAACCTTACTTCGTGGAGTTGTGTAATATTTTGCTATCGCTATCAGTGCTTTTTCTTCAGAGCAAACTACAAAATGCTCTTGTGTTGCTGCCATTCTACGTAGTTCAATGTGTTACGTGCACGCATGTTATTGTGTATTGCTCTTTATATTTTCATTGTGTCCTTAGTCCCTCATATTGTGTTTAAGTGTAACAAAGGAAAGCTGTGTCCGCTGATATACTTGTTTGGAAATACTTGTGCTCTTTCACTATTTCGTCGCGATATCTTTACAATGCATATTGCATCAGCTGATATATGCACTTTTGATATTTGTGATTTCAATTCTCAGTAGTATAACATGCGCTTTATTGTGGTCCTTATTATGCATAAATTCTGACCTGTTTGGTCTATCTGATTGGAGTCTACTGTAGACAAATGAATATTGGATAGATTCTTCTGACATCTTGCTTATGTCATTGTCTTCATGATTTATGTGAGGCAGTTAAAAATGGCATCTCGGCAAGGGATGAACAACGTTTCACAACAAAATGCACTGTGGTGATGGACCTTGTCAAAATATTGGAATATGTTAAGCTGATGTAATAGCCCACTTTGCTGTACCTGTAGAAGCGGCTTACGCGGCAACGTTAAGTGCCAAAGAGCGACTTACCGTGAAAACAGTTTAGCATCGGCTTAAATCACCTAGTGACCAGAACAAACACAACTGTCATCCTATCAACGTTGCCTTCATGGCATATAGAGTGTGTAGTTCTAAATGGAGCCGTTTTTTATTTTCCTAAATACTTATCCTGCAGTGACCGGTTTCCCGGTATGGTCTTCCATACTCTTGAATGGCGCCGTCTGCACATTCTATACGTCAATAGTAAGTGCAATATTCTCACCGTTATAACGATTACGGCAATCAGATTACGGATTACTCTTACATGTTTTTTAACGCTTGAATATTTTGTGTCTATGTCGATAAGCGCAGTGTCAAGTGCTATAGGGATGTTTAAGCGCAATGCCATGGAGATGATGATAATATTTTGTCATGATAATATTTTTAGAACCTATTCTTGTTGGCGGTAATCAGCCTCTGTGTTTTAAACGCGGAGTGCGTGAATTATTTGTACTCATTGAGCGATTCTGAAATCGCAAACCCTAAGCAACAATGTAAATAGGTAATTCAGACAAACCAGTACCGATAATGCACTAAATTTTTTATAGAAATGTTGTGATTAGCCCCATTCTAATGAATGCTGTATATGAGTGATATATTGTGTCAATTTCGTATATTTTTTCGAGAATTTTGGTTAGTACACGCTACTGTAATTGCGCATATCTTGTTTGTTTATATAAGTGATTTTTATTCTCTCTCTTTTTTTTGAAATTATATGTATCTGTATGCTTCCTCACTGTTTACTGAAACTGCGCCAGGAGAACTGTGTCAAGAATCCTGTCAAGCTGATACTCTAGTAACCTTTATATGATGTCCTTGCGTCTTTTTCGATTTCTTAAAATTTATCTGTTTCTTTTTGTCTCAGCATAATATCATTCGTTAAAGACATTATACTGTTGCATTAGATCATTGTACTCAGCAGTCATATTTCACTGAAAAGGAATGCTAAGTAAGCTGAAACTGATATACCATGTGTCTCAACTAACATTTAGCTAAGCTGTTCAAAGCAAAAAAAAAAAAAAATTTCCCAGTGCAAGGTAGCATTATCAGACCCATGGCAATCGGCCGACAGACTTCTGACGACCGAACATTGTGGTTCTCATGATCGTGCCTTGCGCCGTTTTTTTCAATACCTTTTTTGTAAAAGCTTGGCTAATTCCTGATGGAACAGCTTATATATGAGACTTACTATATCGGTGTTATAGTTAACATTTTATGCACACACACAAAAGAAAGAGATACGGTGCAGGCATCCATAATGCGGACCTAATTGCTTGTCAGTACGTTTAGATCCCAAATGTTGAACATGACATTTGGCAGCTTGCAGGGAGATAATTGCAGCGCCAGCGAAACGACTGCAGGTGTCAAAAGAGCTTTTGAGGGCTGCGTGGCACTAACATCACCGAATGCTACGTGCTTTCTTTTTCCATCAACCAATTTACCGCATATAAATAAGGTCAATTGAACGTTATGCCCTGCCTTATGAATGTTGATTTGCTTTATGATTTCAATGTCGTGTCTCATGTATTACATTTGTTCTCTGGTCTCCTAGTTCGTTTAAAAAGCAGACGTGTTTCCCAACAGTACATTACCATATAGGAAGCTGTATTCGTAGAAAAAAAAACAACAAAAAAAGAAAAAATCATCTTTATGTGGAACCCTGTCTTTTACAGCGAAGCTGTTAAGGGCTAGTTCCCCCAGGATCGTGTCCATGTGTCGACACAAAATTATCATAATCTGGATTGGCTACAGCATCGTCGACTTCTTCCACAGCTGGCTCGTTGACGCCCCTCGGCGCTACCGCGCGAACGCCCTCGTGACGCTGCTCGCGCGTTCTTCATCGTCATTAATTATTTATTAAATAGGAACACACAAAGACGTAACCAATTTTACAACGAAGCTGTTAGGGTCTAGTTCCCTCAGGATCGTGTCCTTGTGTAGACACAAAACTCCCCATACATGGTCCGATCCTGAAGATAGTGCAATGTCTGGCCGATTTGCGGCGGAGATGCTGCTCGGCATTAAAAGGCTCACATTATACAGCATCGCTGTTCATTCTTCTTCACAAAGTGGAAGGGTACTGAGTTTTCCTGTTGACTATATCGCGCCGGGAACGCTTTAACGGACGATGCGTTGACTTGCGCAGCCGAATCATAACAAGCCGAAAACGCATCCCCGCATTCTGAAGGACACTAGCACATTACTGCTGATCACTTACGAGGAAGGGCACAGTGAGTGGCTAGTAGACATGAAACAACTCAGCAATGACAGCGGGAACTCCATCCCGGTGACTGCATGCCAAAACTACAGACGAGGCACTTGCCTAGATGTTATCCGCATAGTCAATATCACTGAAATCAATGAAATGCTGATGTAGGACATCCATGCCCAGACACTTCGCATAGTTTTAGAACGACTCATGGGGAAAGCAGGCGCATGCCTAGTTACCTTCGAAGGAGACAAGTCACCTCGTGCAGTTACTTGGCGTCTCCGAATCACCCCCGTAATGGCATACGAGATGCACTTTCTGGTGCTCCAAGACTTTCACTGACCAAACCGTAAAAAGAACATTTGTCCACACCCCGCGATTGAGTGAGGAATTAATCCAGAGCAAGGTGAATGTACTAATATGGACATGCTTTCTTATTTTCTCGAATATCTTTTGTGGCTTTTTTTAGTCGGATCAGAGTTCGTCTTGGCGACATTTGGAGCGATGAAATTGGTATATTTCATGGCGTACCACAGGGGAGTGTTCTATGTCCTTTATTATTTAACATCGCCATGACGAATCTCTCAAGAGCACTAAACCGTCGAACATTATTGAAAATGTCTATATATGCCGGTGATATCCGCATATGGGTCTCCGGCTACCAGCATCGTGATCATTTCGCACAAATAGCTCAGGGAGCAGTAAATGCCGTTCAAGGCCACTTGACAACGCTTGGATTATCCCTATCAGAAAATAAATCATCATTCATGCTATTTCCTGGAATTAAGAGCAAATCTACACACTTCAAAAAGCTGAATTTTAACAGGTACCAGATTCGACAAGTCCCCAACGTTTGATTTCTTTGCATTACCTTGGACCACAAGCTACACTTGCGCCGCGCTGTGTACCACGTTGTGGCACCATCGTCACAGAGGTTTCATGTGCTCATGCGAGTTGCTGGCATACGCTGGGGCGACCACCCAATGACGATGCTACGGCTACATACAGCGTTGGTTGCAAGTCGGATCCTATGCCAGCTACCTCTGATGTCACTCACCCTCAGGTAGCCAATACGACCGATTAGAAACCTTACACAGAAAAGGTCTTCGGCTGTGCTTGGGAGTCCCTCTGCCGGCATCTAACAAAAAAGTTCTCTACACAGCTGAGTTGTAGAGTGTAACTGAGTCTTCACGTGGCAAAGCCCTCTTAAGACGTGTAGGTAACAGGCCACGCTCAGGTTTTTATGCAGCACTGAACACGCTTCGAGTCTTAAGATTACGCTGCTAGAGACAGAAGGAAAAGGTAGACCCACCCTGGACATTTGAGGCTATAACATGCAACTTAAATGTAACACGACTGCAGTCAAAGAGCTTCATTCCAACTTCAGAAGTCAAGTCACTAATTCTGGAACACATAAACATAAGTTACTCGAATAACCTCCAAGTATACAAGGATGGCTCTGTCAAAATAGACGAAGGTCGCTGCGCAGCTGTATTCTGCATTCCCTCTTTGAAACATGCGTGGTTTAGCCGTCTGGACTGTATAGCTTCGTCGACAGTCGTTGAAGGCGTGGCAATAGCTGCTGCTCTGCGCAAACTAAAGACATTACCTCCACAAAATGTGGTCCTCCTTGCGGACTCAAAGGCCGCGTTGCAACAACTCCACCGTGGCCTACCATACATCAAGTTCCCGCGTAAATCACTAGCTCTCGAGAAAGAACATGGCAACAACGGCTTCACGGTGAAGTTTTAGTCGATTGCCTCCCACATTGGCATTGCTGCCCACGAAAAAACTTATGCTCTCGCATGCGCAGCACTCCATCATCCTTCCTAAGTCAAGGGTGCAAAGAGCAATAAAGTTAAGAAATCTGGCATTCGAAATCACTTGGGGTCACTTTGGGTTCCACCGCATATGTCATGCGTAACCAAGAGATTTCGTAGAGAGCAAGCCTCACTTCTACATCTAATAAGGACAGGACCTGTTAGTACGCCAGCATTGTTATTAAAGACGGGGCGCATCAATTGTCCGAATTGTACCATATGCGACGAGACAGATGACGTTGAACACTTTCTGTGGTCGTGCCCGAAATTCCGAGACGAGAGGGCTGCTCTCCTGAAAAATCTGCAACAAAATGTCCTTCTACATACGTGTCTGCAACACCTTGGGTTCCCCGAAGAACCATTTATAGACCGCAAAGAAACTTGACCTCTCCTTATCGGATTCATAACAAAGGATGGTCTGATGGACGTGTGGTGAAACACGATAGTGATGTTATAAGAGATGCTCGGGCGGAAGAATAGCCTGCCTTAGTCACCAGGCTAAGCCTTCCTGTGGCTACACCCCGACCACCACCACCACCACCACCACCACTACCACCGCCACCTTTTTTCTGTTTAGTACTGGCATATCGCTGGATATTATCGAATAGGATTATTATGCTTCAATGTTCTTGCCGCTACTGATTAAAGGTGGCTCTGGAGCAGGCCGTTGGATAAAAGCACAATCAAAACCGTTGTTTTCATCATTTCCCTATAACCGTGATAATCATCATGTTAAAAAAGGCCACATAGTAACACATAGAAGATAGATACATTTATCCACATCGCTTAACGTGGCACATAAAACGGCCAGCCCTTGCATAAGTGCAACATTGAGCTGCGGAGTGCCTGTTTGCAGAGAATGTAATGCGGCTTTTTCGTTGGCCGCCTATAGTATTTGCTCTATCCTGTATAAGAGAAAACATACTTAATATTACTATTTTATTGACATGGACACTCCAAGCGCATTTACGCCGTCGCCGTTGCCGTCGCCGTGAGATTCCGTATATAGTTCAAGGACGATAACACCGTGTGCGCGCCGTGTGCTGTATGTGCGAGTGATGGCGTGCGACGGGACACGACGATCACCGCTGAATATCGCCCGCGCTAAAGAGAGGACATCGGGCAGAAAGTAGACCATCTGCCGTCGTGCACGAGTGACCCAACGTTGCGAGATACCGGGGAGAGGGGATAGAGGGGAGGGGTCGTTCTACTTCCGTTGCGACTGCATATGTGGCGGCTGCGCGCGTCGCCAGCCCGTTTCTTGAGAGTGATCTGGGTTGGGGGCAAAGTCTAGGTGCATTGGCGGCTCGTAGTTTTGTGCGTGCTGCGTGTTCTCGGCGCTCACTTTTCGTTGAAGTGACAGACAGCACGAATGTCACTTCGCTTGCTGCTGCTGCCGCGTTTCCTCACGCCAGCGCTGTGACAGCGAGTTTCTGCGGTCATCGAGTCAGATGTGGTCATGTTTGCTCGTGCACGCGTCACATCATGCTTGTTAATTTAGTTAGTGTGCCTATGTTTACAGGTATATACGGCCGATAAAACTACTATTATTACTTCGTATAGCTGTCCACTAATTTGCTATCGCAATCGAGGCTTGGCCTTTCGGGTGAAACTGCGCCTATTTTTTTGCTAATGGTACTCCATGTGTTTTATTCAGTCAACGCTGTCTACTTTATTCTTTTGTAAATTTTTTATCTTATTTTCATACTCATGATTTCTTGCAGGGCGGTATTAAAGCAGTGGTGTGGACTGACGTCGTCCAAGTGGTCCTCATATATGTCGCCTACATCATGGTCATTGCAACTGTGAGTAGCACGCTGCACTTCAGATGGAAGTAAAAGCCCTCAATAGGCCTGCCTGCACACGCTTTGCAAAGCAGGAAAACGTTTTGTGTGTGCCATGAAATTTCTGTGGCTTTCTCATTCGGTTAATTGGCAATACTTGAAGTGCCTCATGCCAAATGTTCGCGTTGCTTCTTCGTCCGCAGTAATGTGACATTTCTAGCGGATATTTTGTTGTGCGTTGGATTGAGTTGTTCTCGGAAGAGGGACCAGTTTCACTTGTGCTCAGTGTACGTGCTGTTAAGACGGTGACAAAAGATGTGCCAATTGTTCTCAGAGAGTTGTATTCATATAGGAGGAATACAACTCTCTGAGAACAATATGACGCCATACTCTCAGAGAGTATGAGGCGTATTCTTCCGCCTTTAGTGTGATCCGCGTGATTCATTGTTTAAGCCGGCGGTTGTGCCGCAGCCTCTGCCATCCTTCAGACAAGGCTCTCCACGAGTTACAGAGTTCCAAAAAACGCAATAAGGCCGATGTACCACAGGATGTCAAAGTGTACTTTAATCGAAATCTCAATAGAAGGGTAGACTCCGCGTGATAGGCCTTCAGATGCAATACAATGACAAGGCGGCACGTATCCTACACCCGATGCGCCAACAATTTACACAAATAACACCTATGACAAAGTGCATTACAAACCGGTGTCAAGGACTCCAATAAAAAGATGCATTCCAAATCGTACAAGTCGTCATAATCAGCAGAATAACGTACCATCTCCCCTACCATGAACTTAGTCAAATCGAGGGGAACCAGAAGAGCACCCTCCTCTGCAATGCACCAAAGGCAGCGCTGGGGCTACCTCACCACGCGTACAGGCAGTTCCTGGTGCGACTCGGGGTAAGCAACAACTGTATCGGAGATCAGCAGATACACACCCCGATAATAGTGCGTGCCTGCACGCTTTGTAATTGCGCATGCTCTGGCCGCATGGCCAGGTTATAAAATCCCAAGTGCAGCATTTTCAATAAACGTTCATTCTCGTTCGCACTATCAAATGTCATGCTTTCCGCGCTTCCTAAACATACAAACAGTGGCGGCGCGGATGGGATTATGGTTGGGCGCACCTCACAAAGGGACTGTAGGAATGGGGCATCGACATTCTGCTTTCGACGGCGCTACGAGCACCTGGACCACGTATGCTGTCAGGCTAGAAGCCTGCTTTGAAGGTAACGGGATGACAGACGCTCGAAAACATCGTGCCCTGCTGGTTTCATCGCTGAGCGACAGTGTCTTTCGGGTCTCGCAAGGGCTTCATCCAGCAGTCTCCATCAACTCCCTGGCGTATAACGACGTTGTAAAATGCCTGAAGGAACATTTCAATCCTCAGACAAATGGAACAGCAGCAAGTTATTCCTTTCTTATGCGAAGACAGGAAAGCTGGAGGGCGTCCGGAACTACGCTGCGTACCTAAGGAGACTGACCGTGAATTGTAACTTTGGGACGACTCTGGACTGCATGTTGCTGGACCACACTGTTTGCGGGATCTGGGACAAAGAAGCGCACCTGTGCTTACTCGCCCGTGAGAAATTGATCCGTGAGGAAGCCGAAGAAGTCGCCTTAGTTTCTAAGAAAACGAAGGAAGACGCTCGTGGCATGCGGTATTTTTACGCACGCACTGAAGGCGTCGTCGTCATCATGGTACACGAACAGCTGCAAGGAAGACACTGGAGGAAGAATTACAAATCATAGTCTTTTGTGCAACAGATGCAAAGAGGTTCATGGGGTGGCATTATGCCAACATTGCAGTTCCGTCTGCCATCAATGTGGCAAAAGAGGGCATCAAGCGCTTGCAAACGAGCCCACGCCCACACACCAGGAACGTTCGCTGTCGAATGAACGGAATGCGAAAGCGAAGAGGTGTAGGCTCTCGTCGCGCACAGTTCAGCCAATAAGAACATGTTGCAGCCAATTGAGCATGCCTGAACGTAGGAGTGCCGTAGGCTGCGAACGATTGTCGATACAGGGTGACCGGTAAGCGGAATCTCCAAGAAACTGTATAAGAAGGACCGCAGGTGGTGGCCGGCTGTACAGAAAACCTCACTGCGCTTTTCGTTTTTCCTGGGACCGTTGCCGGTCTTTGGTAAGCTGGATATGAAGGCACAGTTTCAATCAGCAACTGTGAGCAGAACATGGTGATCGAAGCAGGTTTGTGAAAGTTTTATGTATTGTAGATTTATTAGCGGGTGTTATAACGTGGGTTCGTTGTAATACTGCTGGTAGAGTATGCCCAGGAAGGAGACAACTCTGGGGCCTAACTTTGTATTTTTAGTTCTGAACTCTACTGTCATTAAGGCAAAGCAGTGCAGGAATGCGCATCAGTATTGCGTAGCTCATACTATTTACAGGTCTCTTTTATCAAAATTTATTCTAAATGTCTCTCGATTTTTGTTTCAGGGTCTGCACCACTTAGGAGGCTTCGGCGCTATGTGGCAGATTGCAAGCGATGGAGGCCGCCTAATATTCAATAAGTAAGTCAATGTGGCTGTGATGATTTAATTACCGGGCTTGAATTATTGATATGATACTCACAGATATTTTTACCATAGATGATCTATGAATATCGCAGCACTATATGCGCTGGTCGAGAACTGGCTCGGCTACTGTACCGTAGTGGAATAACTTTGATTCAAAGAATTTCTGAGAGACACCTTACGCACTTGTGAAAAGCAATATTTAACTATCAGCTACTCCTCAAAATCACTAATCAATGTTCCTTCTACGCCATCTGCGCGGCCTTGGCTCCCTTTACGCCATTCCCACGGCGCTCCAAGTAAAGCTGCCTTTTGATGCTCTTAGATATATTCTATGGCGGATAATACGCCATCGAGGCTGTCTGTCATGCATTCAAGGCGAAAAACTGAACCTCTGCCTCATCTGTGAGGTCGGCAGGCTTCCAGCAGATCCTGCGCAAGTGGCGGTTTCTTGTTCACCGTGTACCGGGCGATGAGTAGTGTATTGCAGGCCACATGTCACGCACAGCCATGAAGCGGCGATATGTAGATATACTCGCAGAAACATATGTTAAAGCAGCCTATGTGCCTATCGGCGAACATCCTTGCCTTGCGATGGCCCTTACATAAAGGCTTAGATTTTACCTGTACGTCCTTTGTTGGCAGTTAATGATATATAGCCGAATAAAAATACCTGTTAGGTCTCTGGCGAGCACATCCACAAAATATTTGAGAACTTTAAAGCCATCCATTCCGAGATAATGACAAAATTTGGATGAATAAACAAATTTTACTACAGCTAAATTCTGGAGCTAGCACTCGGAACCCTAAAGCTCTTTTATGCGAACACTCATGTCGTTGCTCCCGGAGTGAGACATCACGTGTTATATTTGGTGCGAAGTTTTTAACGTTGTCCTGCATTGCCAAAAAACGCTCTCTTAGCGGCAACTGCCGTCTACCGTCGACCATCGCCTCTGGCAATGTGAGAAAAAAAAAAACATCCGTTGTGAATCGTGCTGCGAAAACCGCGGTTACCGATTTATTGCTTGTTGCTGCGGAAGAAAAAAAATTGAGGCGTGTTGCCTAAGCCTGGATGATTTCTACTATACATCATGACTCCTCTTTCACAGCTTCAGCGTAAGCCCATACGAGACCTACACGGTGTGGACCATGGTTTTTGGCTGGACCATCACCTGGATGGGCATGTACTGCGCCAATCAGACGCAGGCTCAGCGCTACTCGAGCATAGGATCACTGGAGGGTGCCCGCAAGTGAGCTTTTTCCTGCTTTAGTATATTTTTACCTACGTGGATAAAGCCTTACCTTAGCGTTATTGCTCTGCATCGTTAAATTATAATATTTCCTCAAATTAGGAATAAGTAGCCGTAATCGGCAAGGTTTGCAGCCGCCTCAGCCGCAAAAGACTACGACACAAATTTAGCATGCTCGTACTCCATTAATGAAAGATAGCTCAGTGTGCGCACGCGGCTTCTTATCACGTACCATTACCAGATCTATCACTCGTACGTGCGCAAGACAACGGAAATTGTGTTTCATAGCAGTTCTCAAAAGAGGACACACGGGGAGAACTAAGAATCACTGCCTGGCAATCCTGCCTTCAACACTTTCATAATTTTAGAAAAGTCTCTTCACTCACTATACCGGTACCGAATCTAGAGCTCTCGTAGAATACACAATTAAAGAGCGTAAGGAAAAAAAAAAACAGAAAGCTTGAAAATTGTTTGACGGCATGGGATCTTGACGACTTGAACATATTTTTTTATTCATTGAATAAGCGCATCGTACTCATGAAAAGAAAACAATGGCATTCCAAACGAGTAAGTCACGTACTTTAAGCAAAATACGATGCTGTGCGTAAATGTTGATCGAAAACCGAACCAACGAAGTTACCCTTGTCAATTTCTAGTTCACATTCTTCTGTAAACTAAATGAGGGCTAGGTTAGCTGAATATCCTTATCTAAATAAAAATTGGTTCGGATGAGATAGGTTCAAATTTGTTAGGTAGTTAGACAGGCGAAGATAGATTAGTTTTTTAATTACTTAGCTAAAGAAGGCGGAGAAATGTCAGATAACTTTAGAGTCCTTCCCACAAAACGCAACGGACTAACTAGCATTCAAAACTCGGGCCTTGATTTGCGCCAGTTTCAAAGAATTGGCGATTCGTTATTTTTTTGTGTTGTTCTTTATTGACGCCATCAACTAAACGGAACGATGATATTTGCGACAGCACCTTCACGGAACACTTAATAAATGTGCCCTGTTTACCCATAATTGATATATTGAACGTGGACCACTGCTAATATGTTAACCCTCTATGGTTGCACATGTTGACAAAATGTTTGAAAAATTTATTGCTGGCTCATTACGCTTACTACAGCATTTGTAAAGAATTATACAAGAATTAATATTTTTCTTTCAGAAATAACCGAGCAATTGGCATGTTACCGTTCGGCAGCATCGCAACGTAATGTACAGCAAATCAATGCTCGCCACTGTCACTAGGTGTGCGCTGAACGCGTACCGATGAAGGTTCGTAGGAAACTCCGGCATTCAACTATAAAAAAAAAATTATGAAGAAGCATTTCCGGCTGCTATCGAAGAACGCGGTTTAGCATGTTTTTAGGGGTGTTTATTCCACGATGTGTTGTGGGTGGTGCTATGGGTTTTACAGATGGAGTATCATGGGTATATTATTTATTCATTTATTGTGCAGACGCTGCATGGAGTTCCAAAGTGGTCCTTGAGGAAGTGGTGCTCGAAGTAGTACCGGTTCTCTCCTGCGTTTGGGTTTGGTTAAACTTTGCGTTATACTCCGCTATCTCTATAGGGTCGGCCCACGAAAATGTTTAGGCAATGGCGGGAAATCGGGGTAACCTTCCAGAGAATGCTGAACGCATGAAAAAAGATATCTGAACTGTATTGACTCAGAGTAGAGTGAGCCAAATTAGAATATTTGAGAAAAAGTCTGAACGTTAAAACCGCCAAGCGGTAACAAACGTAAATGTGAGTGCCTTGTTTTCTTGTGAGAAGTAGCGCTTAAAAAAAAAAAAAAAACTTCACGCCTGCATTTCTGGTTGCTGCTATCTCGTACAAAATAACAGAACGTGTGGCGTTACGAGACAGTTAGAAATGGAAAGTAGCAAACTTAAGATCTCTGACAAACAAAGGCAGAATATTACGCACTATCGCGCCATGGTTGCCATAGGGTCAGCAGAACAAGTTCGAATGATTCATGTGCATAAAGGATGCCAAAGGAATGAAATTATGATCCTGCTTCCATTTTCTTATTGCTTCTCTTCCACGTAGTTTTGGTGACAGGCACAAAAATTGTGGCCAAAAGAAAGCTTGAACAGAAAACGGTGAGGGCGTGAGCTACCGGCTTCATGGAAAACTTTCAGGCACGGTTCCCTGAACGAGAAACCCTGAACTAGCAACATTGAGAAATAAGTACGTTAACAAACGGCCGCTGGGAGCGTTACTAAAAAAGATACCCGCCTGTGGGTCTTGGAGGCTGCGTACAGCATGGCAGGTTACCAAATGGTCATGTGACCCTATAGAAGGTTAACATATCAAAAACGCTGTGCCCATCACGTATCATTTACACAACATGCTGCGCTACAAACCCCCCCCCCCCCCAAAAAAAAACCAAACAAACTGAAAGGGCTTCATTTATGACGTAGAAACTTTCATGACCATAGAATATAGATTATCGTGCTCAATTATCATTCTAAGCACTATTCACGTAATAATAGAGTGCGCCTGAGTAAATATTGCGTCCTGTGAGAAGGCGTATGCACTACTATTAACGGCATAACCGAGCAAAACATTAAAAATTACAAGAGAATATTATTTCCATATGTAGTGAAGCTTACGTACATTTGTTTTTCGCCAGGGCTATAGTTCTTTGGCGCACTCATCGTCCAACAGCATAGGTATGTGCCTCATTTAAACCACTTCCCGTCAGTTTCTTTTAAATTTGTGCAACCACCCCTAATAAGCAATAAGAATAACATTCCGCATTCTCAGTTGCTGACCGATCAGAATATGGATGCATCAGTATCAATATCCATTTCGAAGTGGTATCAATAACTCAGTGTTACGGGCAGTAAAACACCGTAGCTCCGTTGAGCTAATTTTATGGCTACTTACTGTGGACGCCGTAGAGTTTACGATTTTTTTCCAGGGCTCTCATGCTAAACATTCCGGGCATGGCACTCAACGTAACGATGGCCGTGTTGTCGGGGCTGACCCTGTATGCCGTGTACGGCAGCTGCGATCCCAGGCTCACGGGTGACATCCGCAAGGCAGACCAGGTAAACCACAGTGCTTCATTCAAATAGGCATTCGAACCTTTCTGCTTTACAGAAATGTCTTCATACTCTTTAGAGACAACGATGGTGGAAAAATAAAGATTGAAATAAATTTTATAGCTCTCCCCTTCCCCGGGGAAAGAAGCAAGCAGTACATAATCGTCTTTTAATTGGCTATTGTGTTTTGCGGACATTAATTAGAATGGATAATAAATATAAAAAATGGTTCATAATAAATATTCTACCGTCTGAGAAGTCAGCACAAGGTGTCTCAGAGTAAATTGAACTGTTATCCAACAAGTGCAAAAATATTGATTAAGAATCACTACATACGCAAGGACAACTAGATCGTGCACGATAATACATATAAAGAAGCTATGCAGAGGGAACAGTCTAACTACCGCCCAGAAACGCAATTTTCATTTCCCATTTGAACATCGTAACTATTGTTCGTGCATATTTATGCCAGAAAATGTAGCTCTGTGATGACGTGCGTTCCAACATGCATCAGTTTAAGTTTTCGTCTATATTGCACTAGGAAAGCGTTTGCATTGCATGTTAGATAACAATATTTGCGCTATTTCTCTATGTGATAATATGTGTGTAATACCAGAAATGTCACTTATTTCTTCTAGTTTCTCAGAATAAATAGTAGTTATAACTATGACGCACATGGAATATACATGATTTATTAAAAATTTGACCCAGAGTACTCCTAAGTGATTCGTATATAGTTTTTAACATTTTCTCTCTCTCTCTTAGATGTTTGGTTTTCATAAAGTATCTGTGTGTAATGCTTCCTCCTACTACATTAGAGTATTTAATATGTCAGTGAAACACGGTATTCTGCAAAAGTATGCACACATTCGTCGATTAGACTTGTTCAGCAGTGTAGCTTACTCCTCTGATTCTAAAGGGCTTCGATATGTTAAGTGCTTAATATGGTCATCGCATGCCACATTATCAGTGAGGAGCATTCCTTATATTTTAAAACATATTACGATTGTTATTAGTACGTCAATAAATTTAATGTCGTTTTACAGACGCACTTTCATTTCTCTGCAGGAAAAAAAAATTAGCAACAGTCTTTATTGTATTAATGTGCAATCCTTGTTCATTTCTCCAAAACTCGGCGTTTCTTTCTCTAGCATGTTATAGAAAGTTACATTTTGAGTTCGCACTGCGTCGTGAGGCCTGTCGTGTGTCATTTGCGCCTCCGCAAATGAAGGGCATGAAGGCATGCACTAAAATTACGGAAGCAGCCGCTGGTATTAGCAGAGGGCATGCTAGAAGACGCCACAATATGGCGCTGCTGCAAACGTAGATGCTTTTTTTATATTTGATTTTACCTGCACAGTCATCAGCCGACTTATGTCCACTGCATGACAACAGTCTCTCTCAAAGACCACCAATTGCGCATGTCTTGCGCCACTTGACCCCACTTTATAGATGCAAATTTATTTAAATTTGTCACATCAACGTGTCCGCTGCTGTCCTCGATTGCGCTTGTTTTCTTTTGGCACCCAAATTGGAACTCTCTTAGACCACTGGCTATCAGCCCAACGCTATACAAAGCTAACTCCAGTTCATTGAAAAGACGAAGAAGACGAGTTCTTGATCAGCTGCTAGTCCTGCTTCGCTCTGGTTTTTTCGGTTAAATTTGTGCGTACCGTCGCCCCCGTGGCGGGTACGATATCAAAAGCAATGACGGACGTTCCGCCTCCTCTGCCGCCAAGGTTGGGGGCTGACCTCCAAGCTGCAAGTCGGTCTGCTGCGCTCGACCACCTCAACGCGACTCTGCCAAGGTCTTCGAGCGGCTCAGACGTCGACGACATAGATTCTGACGGCGGATATACCGAGGTCACAAATCGTCGGTTCAAGAGGAAACTTCGTAGGACATCAAGCGTGAGTGAGCTTAACTACAATAAGCCGCCCACACAGCAAGCGTACACAATCGCCTACATCCCCGTCGCTGTTACAGGCAACCTCAATTCCCTCAATAGGCAAACTCTCACTGCCTATCTCGAGAGGCTGGCTCCAGGGCATATCAGAGAGGTCCGAATCAATCCCAGAAGAAACATACTTACTGTTGATGTGACTACACGAACCAGCCTCGACACCTTGAAAGCTGTAACTGAGCTAGGAAATATACTTGTCCGCTCATTCATCGTACATGGAGGCAGCACCACCGCCGGTGTTATCTACGATGTCGATACAGATATTGATAATGACGATCTCCCAACGCTAATCTCATCAACCGTCCATATCACAGACATACACCGTTTTGGATGGTCGAGGTGCATAAAACTCATTTTTGAGGGAGAGACCTTACCAACACATGTAAAAGTGGGTTATGTGCGCCATCCTGTCCGTCCATACATCCCTAGGCCCTTGCAGTGCCGTAAATGCCAGAAAATCGGGCATGTAAGTGCTGTGTGCGTGAACAAGATGACATGTCCGCGCAGTGGTGGTGATCACGATCAGTTGACGTGTGCTGGCTTTGACTTGAAGTGCCCTAACTGCGATGGGCCACACGAGGCAACGTCGAAGGACTGTCCAAAATTAAAGACTTAAATGTCCGTGCTAAGGAAAATGGTACGAGATCGATCTACACACAGAGAAGCTGCTACCAAGGTCCACCGCCGCCAGAGGCGCTCACGTAATCGCAGAAGGAGATCAGCATCGACAACAGGACAACCTGTACTCCAGGAAAAGTCGTCGCGCGCTCATGCTAGTCGTCAAACGTCACAGGCACCTTTAACCACGTCTACTCTTCTAAACACCAAGGACACTACAATATGGCCTTCCCTGCCATCTCGGAGTACAGAAGTGCAGCCGGAACGCCAGCGTGACCATGAACCTTCATCGTCAGATAGGCAAATCAAGGCAATGCTTGCACAGTTGATTCGTTCCTTGCGAATGCTGCTCATCGGAGTTAAGACGCCCGTTGCCAAGGCTGCGGTGCAAATTCTCGACGCACTAGAACCAGTGCTTGCTGCTGTATAAAGGCTAGTAAACGCCATGGCATCATCAACTTCAAGGTTGTCCCTACAGGAAAGGATAAGCGGTTCCGTAATATTCCAGTGGAACGCACGAGGTCTACGGGGTCGCCTGGGAGATTTTAAACAGAGAGTGCTCAAGCATCGGTTTCCAGTTATCGTAATATGCGAGCCGAATATGACATCGCCATTTAGACTCTCTGGCTATGAACAATTCGCGTCTGGGACAAGTGGAAATACTAGCAAAGTTTTACTATGTGTGCGATGTGACCTCACGTATTCGCTAAACCAAGTTCCGGTGCATAACAGCAACGAGTACGTCTCTATAACACTGAAGCTAAAGCGCCGGATAATCTCCATCATCGGTGGCTATATTTCTCCCAGGGGAAGATTTGACTCTGGACACCTGAAACTTGTTCTTGACTCTTGCCAAGGACCTCATATTATTGTAGGCGATTTCAACGCGCACCACCATCTTTGGGGTAGTAGCATCACAAACCTTCGAGGAAGACAACTTCTTAACTTCACAAGCAGCAATAATCTTGAGGTCCTGAACGATGGCTCACCAACATTTCTTCGTGGCACGACGTACAGCAGCTGTCTCGATTTAGCTATCGCTTCACGATGCCTTTCGTCTTCTGCTGCCTGGTGCACAGATGCTGAAACGTATGGCAGTGATCACCTACCTACTTATGTACAACTGAGGTGGTTTACAAGACTTTCAAGTTCTCATACGCGACGCACTGACTGGGATGCGTTTCAGAACAAGCTAGAAGAATCTTGCAACTGTGTAATTTCACCGAAAGAGATTGAAGAGCCCATTAGAGCAGCAATGCACGCAACAACACGCATCATCGAAACTTCAAATTCAAGAACATCCGTTGACGTTATATATGAAGAGCTGCGGGCAGTCCGACGTCGCCCCGAGAGAAAATACAGGTGAACTAAATTGATATCAGACTTGAGGACGTCACGCCGTGTGCAAAAGAAAATTCAAAGATACTTAGACAAGCTCGACAGACAACGTTGGAGGTCATTATGCACCAGCCTGGACACAAGAAAACCGTTGTCCACAATATGGCATGTTGTACGAGCACTACCATCTCCTCCACAACAGCTACGTCCCTTCCGAGCTTTGGCTATCATCCAGACGCGCAGTGAGAAGAAAATCGCGGAAGATTTCTGCATACACCTCTCTGGATCTACAACATCGGTAGCTACAGTGCTCAGGTGTGCTCCTCCAACATTGGACGATCGCCTAGACCTCCCATTCACGCTGCAAGAGCTACGTGCAGCGATTTCCTCCTCAAGACACTCAAGTGCGCCTGGACCTGATGGCATTACCTATTCTACCTTGCGCCATCTAGGCCCTCGAGCGACTGAAGAGCTCCTGGCTTTATACAATCTCTCGTGGTCCTCAGGAAATGTGCCTGCACATTGGAAGACAAGCAAAATTGTGGCATTATTTAAACCAGGCAAGACACCCCATGCTATGCTTTCCTACAGACCTGTGGCGCTTGCCAGTTGCATAGGTAAAACCATGGAACGCATGGTTTTGACGCGCCTGGAGTGGTTTTTGGAGAAGCGTAATATATATCCAGACGCAATGACAGGTTTCCGAAAGGGTAGGTCGTCAATCGACAGCGTCATTGACCTAGTAACAACTGTTGAACATCAGAAATGTCGCCGTCGATTAACGGCTGCTGTCTTTCTAGATATCAAGGGTGCTTTTGACAACGTTCTCTATGATGCAATTTAATTGCCCTAGAAGAATGTGGCGTCGGGGGACGTATGCATCAATGGATAGCCAGCTATCTTCAAGAGAGAACGATATTCATGGCAACTCCAGACGGGGAGACAAAGAACCACCCCGTCTATCGTGGAGTGCCTCAAGGAGGTGTATTGAGCCCAACCTTATTTAATATCGGTCTCATTGGACTGGTCAAAGAACATGCAGGCGCAGTCTCGGTCTCTGTGTATGCAGACGACATCTGTATATGGACCACGAGCTTAACGCGCTTACAAGTGCAAACGAAGCTGCAGCGCGCGGTGTCAATAACGTCGACATACCTAAACAGTCGCGGACTGCAGCTCTCACCGGAAAAAAGTGCAACCATGGCATTTACACGAAAGTGAATGGCCTGCTACCCCGTTATGATTGATGGGAAGATTATACCTTCAGTAACCCACTACAAGTTTCTCGGAGTCATCATCGACCGTGACTTATCTTGGTCGAAGCACCTCTCTGGATTAAGAAAAAAGCTAGACAGCTTTACTCAGATCATTCGACATATGTCTGGAAAATCATGGGGGCCATCCAAGTCATCTCTTCTGCAGCTCTACCAGGCACTTTTTGTTGGCTACTTCCGCTACAGTGCGCCTGTACTTTCTCGGGTTAGTACAACTGCTGTACGCACACTTGAAAGTGCTCAGGCTCGCGCACTGAGAATTTGCCTAGGACTACCACGATGTGCGTCTACTTGGGGCACTATTGCAGAGGCACGTGCGTGCCCAGCTCGAGTTTATCTGCAACATGAGCCATTGCGAGTGCATCTAAGGGTACCGACTAGACACAGGAACCATCCACTCACGAACGTCACAAGCGGACGGCCTGTGTCCGCCTACTCAGAAGCCGTGTTGTCGCAGCAAGACTTATTGCCGTCGGACTTCGAACCGTATGACATACCCGAAGTTCCACTCTGGACGATGGCAAAGCCAACGGTGAGGCTCTCAATCCCTGGAATAACGAAGTCGAAGATGCCGCTTGCTGGCCTCAAGCATTTCGCGCTATCATACATTGCTTACATGTATGGATATTACGAACATATTTTTACAGGTGGTTCTGTGACACAGACCTCTTCCGCGGCGGCCTACACTGTGCCAGGAATGGGGATCGCACAACGGTTCAAGATAAGACACAGGACGTCGTCTACAGCAGCTGAGTTGACCGGAGTTCGAGAAGCAGCTCGCTGCATACTGCAACAAAGTCTCGAGAAGTGGACAGTGTTCTGCGACTCAAAACCAGCACTGCAACTCATCAGCAATTCTATGAGTGACAGAACCGCATATAGTCCCCTGGTTTATGACATCATGTATCTGCTTGCTGAGGCGTCTCATTCCGGACATACCATCGTGCTGCAGTGGATTCCTGGCCATTGTGGAATAGCTGGAAACGAACAGGCTGACGCAGAAGCAAAACAGGCGCACACTAACGGAACTATTATAAAAATTCATTTTTCATTTTATGACATTAACGCCTTGCTCCATACCTCCCTTAAAACATTGGGACAACCCCGAACATCGACAAGAGCGCCTCCATAGACTTGACGCTAGATTACAATTCCGACATCCACTTCGGTTGCGGAGAAGCCAGGAAACGCTCATTCATCGATTACGGCTGGGTGTGGCATGCACCAATCGACACCTTCACAAGATTGGACAAACACGGGACCCTGAATGTAGCGTCTGTCACACTCTCGAGACAATAGCTCACGTACTTTGCGTGTGCCCTCAATATGCGGCCGAACGAATAAAACTCAAATCTACAGTTGACAGCTTGGACTCCCGCCCCTTTTCAGAAGAAAAGCTTTTGGGCGCGTGGAGGAGTGTTGACTGTGCCCAACCTGCCATAAGAGCACTTTTGAACTTTTTAAGTGAGACTGGTTTAGACGATCGCCTCTAGAAGCTGTGAGGCGTGTAGTCAGTGCGAAATGTGTTTGCGCAAAAACATTTTGTGGCAAGATTACTTTTTGTACGGACAAGATTAGTCTTAGTGTATTGCGTCTCCAGTGCGCATCCGCACATTGGGCAACGTGTATATAGTATCTCATTGTACCATATCATAATCATCCGCCACCTACCTTTCCCTGTATTTCCCACTTCCCCATTCCCCAGTGAGGAGTAGCAGGCTAGAGACACGCTCTCCAGGCCGACCTCTCCTCCTTTCTCTCCATTAAAATCTACTCCTCCTCCTCCTCCAGTTCATTCCTTCTTCGTAATGCTAACTAGATATCGACTACATCCGTTTGCTTTCTCTTTCTGCACGTCTTGTAGCGTTACGCCTAACATTTTCCTATATTTTACTTACAATATAATAAATAAGAAGGCACGATGTGCCTGCACCTCGTCACCCGAAGTTCGTTAGCCTGTACCTGAACCGACGGCTGATGAGCAAGTTGCATTCTTGTCCACTCTATCGTATGCAAGAAAGATATGAAATTGATATCGCATGCTCTTTTAGTCGCAGTCTTATGTGACTCTTACAAGACCGAGCTATAAATGTACAGTCAAAGTTCCCGTGTAACGCAGAAGTGAGAAAAGAAGACTATAGCTGGCTGTCTAGTGGCCTTTGAACGAAGCGGTTTTTCTTCACTCTAGTTCAATTACCACAATATTCTTAAGGGCCCAGTGACTTAAATAACAATACAGACAGACAGCCACTTCCCTGAGAGTTGCCCTTTAAAGAATAATGTGATAGCCTGATTAGCTAAGCCAGCTGCAACAAATGGAGGCTATAAAATAAACCACTAAAGCATTCTTCGAAGGGAAAATGTAAGCACAAGGGTGGTGTGAGGTTTCCGGTGGAGACCTCACTATCAGCCGCCGCCGGTTGCGGGATGAGAGTGCTTGCCAAAACACATCAGCTACTTTTTGTAGAACTGTTTGGTTAAAACACGTTGGCGGGCTAGTTTGTTTGAATCCATGATAGAGTGTGTAAGCACAACTGAACGAGGACGTAGAATGAAAGAGATGCACAGAGCGCTATCTCTGTGTATTTGTTTATTTCTACGTTCTTGTTCAGTCGCGCTTACACCCTCTGCTATACAAACGTTTCAGTATTTTGCTACATAACAAATGTGATATCAACCACGTGCTCGTTTAGTTCTTCTTAACAGTGAACACGGATTATGTTTACATTCCGTCACTGTGGTTTCCAGCTCGTGCCATACATAGTACAAGACAAGCTCCATGAGTACCCCGGCCTGAGCGGTTTGTTGGCTGCTGCTGTCTACAGCAGCTCTCTCAGGTAAGATATCGAGTTAGTCCCAGCCTTTCGTTCCGAAGGAGCGGGACATTTTTAGGCGCTTCAGTGGAGGCATGAAATTCGGTATGCGAAATGTCTTTGCATAATACAACGCTACAGAACTTGTTTGCCTTTCAAGGAATGGAGAGTGGATTGGTTAAAATTGCTGCCTAAACAATTTCACCGCAGTATGGTGCTAGCGAAGGAAAACTAATTTGATTAAGGCATTATTTCCTGAAATTTATGTAAAGCTGCAGATCAACAGCGTTCATTACCAAAAAAAAAAAAAGAACTCTACAGATAACTCTAAAGCGAGTGACCTAGGTCCGAGCTCTCGACGCAAGCATCAACGGCGATTTCAGGTTTGTTTACTCTGTAGCTGCAAGTGAGAAGGAATGGTAGCTTATTCATTCTTCGGTCTGCGTCAAACATGTCAAGATGCGTGCGGGCAATGCATGTAACTGGAAGGCTCTAAATAAATAAATAACTGAAACACCAGGACACCTAAACACTTCTGATGAGTTGTGAATGCGACAACATTAATTGAACGCCGCTGAGTGGTCCTTGAGTTGTGAACTCGCGTACTAGCGAGCGCGTTCACATGCTTGGCGCGTTCCGATTTCGCCTGTAGGTACTACGTCCCCACTAGCGGCAAAAACGCGCGCGACACGCCGAGCGCGGCGAGCGTCTGCGCCGCAGACGCGCACAGGCAAGTTCGCAATCGCCTTTTGCGGGACGCGCGAGCGGCGCTTGGCGTCCCGAGTTATCTCGTTCCATTCGATGCTTCTCGTGAAAAGGCGCGTTCTTTTAAGCCGATTTGGTCGTTCATGGAAGGTGGCCGTGTTTCTTTTCGCCACCGCCGGTAGCGCTCAGGCATGTCGGATACCGACGAGGAGCTACCGGTGACTCAACCAGCGCCTCGTCAGCTTTTTTTTTTTAAATGCCAGCCATATGCGGCCGATGCGAGCGTTCACCACCGTTCCCTATCGTCCTTTCCTACTCTGCCCCGTCGGCTAGCGTTCGCTCCTGCCATACGGTTGTGGGGAGAGTACCATCTGCCTGGCGACTCACGAGGGAAGTCGGAGGAGAACTGAATGCGTGACGCAAGCAGTCGCGCCTAGAACCCTGTATATGCTCCCGCAGGGAGCAGAGTTGCGCATAAGTCCGCTTTATGTTCCAGCTCTGCAGCGAAGCCACTCCTCGGCCGCGCAGGAGGGAAAGCTGCGCGGTGTCCCACTTGCTTTTTGTCTGCTGGTCGCGAGCTACACGCGGCAATTGTTCGGAAGCGCTGAGCAAGATGACACCATTTAATGAAGGCTACGCTCGAACCATTGGCGTAGCCGGAAGGCGGGTAGGGTGCCGACCCCTGAAATGTTTATTTTGTATGTGCATATATACACGCGCATATACAAACACACCGTACATATGGGGAGTAGGAACCCCCTCGATAGCCCGAAATAAAATCCTGACTTCGCCTGTGGCTTAAACAGCTTAAAAGTTCGCGTGCAAACGCGCATTTCCTTGCAACAAAAAGCGGTGCAATGTATTTCAGCATACATATGAGATTTTCTCACCGAGGACGGAAGGCAAGAAATGTTTTAAAGGTTGTTTAAAAAAACTTCGCACCCGTACGGCGGACAATTAAGTGAGTGCATTTAGACTTGCGAAACCAGACGATTAATACTCGTCGCCAAGATAACTACCTGCCTGCAGTTATGTCACTGGTCGTTAACAGAAGGTCATTTATTACTTACCGACGTTCACAGCAGCTGCACGTCTTCAATATATGCGGTGCAGACACGTGGATATAAACGCATTTCAAATGTCCACACGCGCACATTTTATGCAAAGGTTATATTCATGAGTCACTCATATCGCAAACTAAACAGCTGCTTCGTAGCAGAAAATCTGCAAGTGGAAAAAGGTTAAGATGCACGAGCTTCTAGATCAAATTTATTGCTTACAAGACAATGGTTGAGCAATGGCTGGTGGCAGCAGTGGAAGAGTGCTGATCCTTCCAGCCTTGGGGGGGGGGGGGCGAATTTAAAGCCACTGGGAAGGCAACAAGCTATTAAGGGTAACAATAGACAATTTATTTTTGCGCTAATGTCATAAGATGGCAAATAAGCAAAGTAATCATTCACACATTGCACACTGCAATACGACAACACATTTTTCTTTATTTCTTCATACTACTGAGGTTAATTTACCGGAAGCATTTACCGGAACCACAGCGCCTATCAAACATTCAAAAAGAATTTGACATTCCTCACGTCGACTAAAACCGATCGAACAAGCAAGATGTTGCCGGCGGTAAATACTAAAGCTAAAGCGTGAGCACACGATATTTTCGCTTACTGCTAGACAATGAGCACTAGCACATCAAACAACGTTACATAAAAAAATCAGAACGCCGACAAAAAATAAAAAAAAATACATAGGAGAGAAATACAAGGGTGCTGCTAACAAATTCTATCCGCTAGTATATACTCTCTTTTGGAAGCACTGTTTTAAACCCCCATAGTCAGAAAAATCGTACAAGCAACACAATCAATTGGGGGAGTTGGTAAGTTAACATTCTTGGCGCATATGGGCAGCGCCACACAGACGTGTTGTTCATTGTTTGTCCCGCGTCTGTGCCGCGCTGCACATTTACGCCAAAAAACGTCCAAGTGAATAACCTGTCATGCCAGGCGCACGCATTTCAGCGTCTAGAGGAGTGTTACTCGAGATAAATGATGCTTTAGTGTAAGCAAGGCGAATGCACCTCGCATAACCTGTTCCCTTTCGGAACCGGCCGGTCTCGGTCGAAACGCAGTAGCCATACCGGTCTCCGGCGCACGTCTGTCCGTCCTTACGGCACGGCGTAAAAAAAATTGCCACCTTCCGTGCAGTTTGTGCAGTTTGGTGCGCTGCACCCCGTCATAATGGAAATGCAAGTGTCAGCATGATGTGTTTAGTATCACTGCACCAAAGTCTTTAACACAATATCGTCGAATACCGTACGTGCAACGCGGACTATGAATTCAGCGACACGGTCGCCGGTCGGCTAATTGCAATGTCGGTGGCACTGACGAAAAGGAGTCGGCGTCGCGCCCGTAAAGTTGGCTACGAAGCTGCGCAGTTGAACATTTGACGTCATTTTGCACCATGTGATAGCGCTCGGCGAATAGCGGCTCGAGCGGCGCAGGAAAAGTTATGCGCAACTCTGCTCCCTGCGGGAGCATATACAGGAACACTATCCGTATCATCTGGGCTGTGTCGCATCGCGGCAACTTGTTGAACTAAGGCCCACCAATGGCTAGTGGCAGATGAGAGCTCGCTCCCATTGGGGAGCGAGCGATTGCACTGGCATTGAAAAAATAGAGGAGGCCGATACTGTGAACACCAGAATGCTAATTTGTTCTTCACTTTTGCGACACCGACGTGCCAGAGAGCGGACCAGAAGGTTTTAGGTGCGCCCGCTCTGGCGGTACAGTGACGCTGAGGGACCAGGCACACATCTCTGCTTCCCCGCCTGCGCGCAACTCTTGGTCCTTGAAATCGATGTTGGATTTGTCATACAAACAGGCATAGGCGCGGACTGTCTCCAAAAAAGCTTCCATTGCAAAGCCACTTCTTTCTCGGCGTGTCGACAGCACTGTGGGAAGGCCTAACGAAGACGGCCCTATTAGTTGGACATGGCCTCTGAGATTTTACGGCGTGAGTGTCACTGCCAGTTCTCAGAGGCCACATATTATGATTCTTTGCCTGTGAGACAGGTGGAGCCACAACTGCGCGGCTCGCTTCAGGTTGGTTCTTGTTTTGCGGTTGCCGCGAAAAATGAGTCTCGCACCCATTCGAGCAGTTGCCGCCGCTTTTCGTGAACCTTGTTGTTCGCGACAGTATCGATCGCTCGCCGCGCACGGCGTGTCGCGCGCGTTTTTGTCGCTAGTGCATAGTACGTACCTTTACCGAGGCCCAGTTACAACGTAGGCGAGAGCTTATGCGTACAAAGATCGCGCGGATAACACGGACTTCTGAGAGCGAGAGCGAGAGTGACGTGGTGTCATGGCGATGCACTGTCCCCTCACGCAACAGCTAGCGCGCTACCAGAGCAGCAGGCGTTCCCTTTAGCCCTCTCTGCTCCATCAAGGCGCCCTCGTAACCTGGCGTCGCAGCCAATGGGAATTTAGGTGCCGTTTGGCTGCTACAGACGAAAGACGCCGGCTTCTTTGCTCAGTGCGCACTTGATGCTTTCGATTATAAAGGGTAAAGAGCACGAAAGACAACGAGATTGGGAAGACATGACGCTTGCTGGCAGCCACTTATTGGTTGGAAAATATTTAGAGAGAGCCTCAGAACTTTAAAAGGAGGTGACGAGCATGGGAGCTTGTGCTAGTTTTTTCGAGATTAAAAATGGTAAAGCATGGCGAAAACAATGGACGGAGGGAAAACGTAACATCGCCAAGCTGCTACGTCTTCCCTTCGTCCATGTCCTAGCTTGCCCTTGTTTTCCATCGCTTATATATATTTTGGTCAAATATGCAGGAATTGCATGTGGCATTGTTGGCCATGTTGTGGAAAAATGTAAAATATTACAGCAAGCCATACGCGATGCATTAAATTTATTACGTGATGTACTTTTCCCCCTTCGTACATCTAGCAACGACCTCTAAAGAAATTACCACAGAGATTACTATAAGTTGAAGGCCAACGGCATGGTTCTTCGTGAATACACAAAAGCCGGGGCTAGCCAAGAAAAAAAATATACATATGCTAGAAATTCATGGCATAGGACAATAAAAATAAATAAATACAACGTGTAGACCTCTATATTCCTTGATCGTTTATGAGGCATGAAGAGTATCTTGTTGAATGCAATGACCTCTAAGAAACGACACAATCTTGAGGCAACATCAGTTATCATCTTTCAGCACGCTCTCATCCGGATACAACTCTCTAGCGGCTGTGACGTGGGAGGACTTCCTGCGGCCTGCGATAAAAACTTCTGAAGCATCTGCTTTGCGGATAACAAAATTGACGGGTAGGTCACTGCTCCACATATTCAATTGAATGCAGGCGAACATTACAATATTGGTAACGTTTTTTTTTGCGGTCCAGCTGCTACCTACGGACTTCTTTCGATATCAATTGCATTCCTCGTTGGAACTATGGGATCCATTGTGCAGGTAAGCACACACCTAAATGAGTTTTTCTTCTTGCAACAAAACCAACTACAGAGTCACTTCCATGACGCAAATGTTTGAGCCTTCGATGACGCTGTGTTCAGACATAAATATGTGTTCGCTACTGTTAGGCAACCTTGAACGTTGTCGTTCGTTCAGTATCGGGCAGTAGGTATGTGTTTAAATGAAGATGTCGCATAAATATTGCGAACATGTTTGTGTATTGCTTATAGCTTCTGCGCCTCGGAATACAATTTAACCTCTGACATGTTCGCACCTAAAGGCGTCGAGCTGTGAGGAGTAAATGGCGTCATGTTCAACACTTGTTATAATAAGCAGGGATATGGGGAAACAATTAGTCATATACTATGAAATGAGCGCCACTAGCTCCATTTCTGTCGATTTAGTCGTTCTTAGCATTTACTTCCCGGAGCGCTTCCAATTCTAAAATAAAGTTAATTGACTCTAGATGTAAAAAATATGTATAGAACGCTTTTTTTAAAGAATGGAAGGGCGAACAAGTCTAATAATCAAGGTGAAGAGAGGAAGCAAACAAGTGGGTTCTTTTATTTGCGAACGCAGGCTGCCTCATCCCTGTCAGGTGCGCTGTGTGGTCCAATGGTGGCCATCTTCGTCTTGGGCTTCCTTTTTCCCTGTTGCAAGAAAAAGGTAGGAGAAAGCCAGTGCACCCAGTAGCATTATTAAAATTCTCATAAAAAAGCCTGCTCATCTGCACTATTTGCATTAAAAACAGCGGTGAGATATCGCTGTAACAAAAGTGCAACTTATTTGCCCAGGTTAGTTTTTCACCTGGAGCCATAATAGGCGTACTATCAAAGCAACAAATATTTTTTTTTCATTGTGAAGAAAAAAATATTCACATGACAGAGTGCGGAAGTCAGCTCATCATCATGGATATTTAGTCACGCGAACAGTCCTCGAAATGATAGTTTTTCCTGTGTCATCTAACATATGAATGCCTATTGGGCTTAGGTTTTGCCCCCGAAAAAAAGGAATCACAGGAGGTGGAATCCCTGCAATCATAATTTTTTTCTTAATGATCTCGCTGTAGGTAGGAGCCAGGATTTAATATTTACACAGGAGTGCATGGATACTTCAAAACAACAATATAACTTTGGCATCGGCTGGTTCCCGGCAACAACGAGCGCTTGGTAATTTAGTGTTCATGGCAACGTCATCTATTCACAATTACTTCATCGTTTACTTTGAAGATTTACACACGTATTCACACAAAAAAATTCTTGCGCTACAATGGTTCACAATGGACGCCATGTGCCTGTTGTAATGGAGCCCATAACAGCAACGGCTACCAGTTATTGCGTGGTTATGAATGTACTTTCTAGACATCAGGGCTACTCGTCGGTGCTTTCGTCTTATCCTGATGTAAAATAAGAATCAGAGCAGTAATAGCATCAGACCCGACAAGCTTTGGCACCTACGTATATGTGTAACACAGCCGAATGGTAATTTAAAAGTGGATGGGGCAACAAAGCTATGTTTATCTTGTCAATGCGTGAGATCTGCAACTTGAAAGATTTATGTTATTGTGCTTATTGGTTTTAATTTACGTATCTAGTGTTAAATTCGGTTCATCAACGCTTGAGAGTCAAAGTTGAACCTGTTTATCTTCCTCTAAACCTATCTAATATTGAAATTCTGTTAGCTAAAATAAATGCTGGATTTAGAAGATAAATTCTGTCAGGTGTGTTTAGTACGCACTGTCGAAAGTAGCATTCGTAATTTTGATTCGTATAAAGAAATAAAGACGTCTTGAGAATGGGTCTGCTTCATGGAAGTTGAATTACCTGAATTAAACATTGCTGCTACCACATTGCGTGCTTGGTAAAAAAAAAGTAATATACTGTCAAATGTATGCTGCATCTTCGTGGTTGGAACGGAGCAACATAAAACCATGCAGGGTGCCATCGCTGGAACGGTGGTGGCGATAATAATCTCTAGTTGGATGTCACTTGGATCAATTGTATACCCGCGGAAACCGTATACTCTGCCCACGACCACAACTGGCTGCGCAGATTTTAACGAGACCATCATATCCGGATCATACGAACCACCTCCACATCCAAGGTCAGTCTGTTTGCCAGCATTCATATTCACCTACTTTTGTGCTGCCCACAAAATAATGTGTCGTTCTAGCCCGCACAACGCCATATAGTGATAAATATATTGATTGTGGCTTTGCACTGAACTCTCCACTCCCGTAAAACATTAGAAAACAAAATCGCATATTTACATTTCATTTCGCACACAAAAGTTCACCTTCTAGTTTTTGGTTGTGTTGACTTTTAAACGTAGCCACTACATATAAGGGGGGTTCGGCTATGGATCACCGCAGAAACGGCACGATATGAGTTATTCTTACTGCTAACTTAATGGAAGAAAGTAACAGTTAGTGGTGCATACATTATTTATTCTACAGCCAAGCTGTTGAGAGGAAGCTTTAGCTGGGGCCCAACTCCTGGACGCGGCCTATTTATATGCATGTAAAACAGAAAAACGTTTTTCTGAGGTAATCACTGCACCGATTCTAAGGAAATTTGTTGCACTTGAGAAATAACGTTAGATTCTACTGTCTGTTGGAAGCGGAGTTTCTATTTAGGGCCTGAATTTTGATAAAATAATTTTGAAATATTCGAAAGTTCGAAAAAGAAAAAGTAGCACGAAGTTTCAAATTAATAGCTCTGCATGGAAATCAGGTATGGCGGTTCTGTAAATGGCATTTATTAGATCATTGATAGCCGACAAACTCTGTATGTCAATTTATATCTTACGTGAATTTGTTACGTTGCGTACAAAAGCTGTATTTCCATATTATTAAACTTTTTGAGATTCATCTGTAACGTATCAATTTTGTCTGCTTTAGATCTACTATTAGATGCAATTTACATAATTGCGATATCATTTTTCATTGCTGAGTTACAGAGTTGTAAACTTGCTAGTTTCATTTTCTGAAAATTTTTGATTTTGTCACTTTACTTCGTCTTACAAAATTGACGACCTAAATAAAAAATTCGAGACTAACCGTCACTAGATTCTAAGTTTTTTTTTCAATGCAACAAATATCGCCAAATTTAGTGCAGTGGTTGCCGAGAAAAACGAATTCTTCTTTTGCATGTATTTAGATAGCTGTACCCGAGCTAAAGCTTCCTTTTAAGGGCTAGCTCCCTCAAGATCGTGTGTGTGTGTTTTTTGTGTGTGTAGACACCTACGTGGGCCGACCCTCAAGTAACTGCAATACCGGGCCGGCCCGCGGCGGAAATGAAGCAGGCACCCCATACGTGGGCCGATCCCGAAGATAGTGCAATACCGGGTTGACCCGCGGCTGTGGTGAAGCAGGCGTTAGGCACTCCCCATACGTAGGCCCATCCCGAAAATAGTGCATTACCGGGACGACCCACAGCGGAGATAAAGCAGGCGTTAAGCACTACCCATACGTGGGCTGATCCCGAAGATGCCGGGCCGAGCAGCGGCGGAGGTGAAGCAGGTGATAAGCACTGTCCATACGTGGGCCGATCCCGCAGATAGTGCAATGCCGGGCTGGCTCGCGGCAGAGGTGAAGCAGGGATTAAGCACTCCCCATGTGTGGGCCCATTCCGAAGATAGTGCATTACCCGGGGCGACCCACAGCGGAGATAAAGCAGGCGTTAAGCACTATCCATACCTGGGCGGATCCCGAAGATACTGGGCCGACCCGCGGCGGAGGTGAAGCAGGCGATAAACACTGTCCATACGTGGGCCGATTCCGAAGATAGTGCAATGCCGGGCCGACCCGCAGCGGAGGTGCAGTTCTCCATTAAGGGGCCCACATATACAACTTCGCTGGTCATCCCTCTTCACAGAGTGGAAGGACACTGAGTTTTTTCTTTGCGTTTAACGGTTTTTCAAAGCACGCCTCTAGAAACAGGTCTGGTCAGGCAGACTTATAGAAGAGGTGGAAACTGATTTTATAGTAAATCGCATTATTTCCATAGCTAATTAGAACTTTCGATGGATAAGCTCGTCACCACGGGCTGTATACGACTGTTGAAGTTGTCTTAATGAAGACGAATAATAGTAGTAAATACAGGCATGACTACTATTTAATGACATGATTCAATGTATGCTGACGATGCATAACTTCACTAGTGCTCGGTTTCCAATAGCAGAATTTCGACATATTTAAATCAAAATGAGTAAATTTTTAATTTTTGTGATCGTGTGTAGTAGCTTCTTGGACGAAAATACCCATTTTCGTGCGAGGACCCACCTATTCATTCAGTGCACCTGAAAAATGCCAATTTTCCCTATACGACCCCATGCAACTAAAATTAAAGAAGAAAAGTGCACACAAAGAAAAACATAATATTTACCGAATTCGTGCAGCAACGCAAGAGCAGTTTACTGAAAGGCTTTTCTTGCACTATTGTAGTAGCGTTTGGAAATACTGCACAATGTAAAATGATTGGCAGATTACGCACTGCTATCTTGGCATGGAAGAAGACAATGTGATGACCAACGCCCGTAAATACAGAAACGCAGCTCTACTTCGAACACGCTAAGAGTGTGGTTCTTGGTGGAGCCGAATCTTACTCCTTCCTTTACGCAGCGGGATCTACCAGTTTTACCACATATCTTTCATGTGGGTCGCCTTCGTTGGATTCGTCGTCCACGTGGTAGTCTCATTGGCCGTAAGCCTAGCCTTCGGTAAGTACCCTCACCAATGCAGAAATAAAATATATGTCAATGATTCGGTGCCAGTCAGTGTGCCTTGATTACACACACACACACACACACACACACACACACACATGCACATACAAACCGCATATCAACCACGATTATATTTGCGCTGTTTCACAGCCACTACTGTCTCATAAGAAAAAGTAGAAAAGGTGACAATTCCTCTATTTATTTTTGTCTAAAGAAATGTCGCTTTCTCGGATCACCGACACTGCTGCAATCTCTAAAGGTAGAGGATAGCGTTTTTAACGTGCCCGCGTAAAGCGCCCCGTGTCGCAAAAAACTCGATGTCGGCATCGGGCGTCGCTTGAATAAAAATCATTCCGGACCACAACCACCCAGGCCCTCCGCGTGGCGCAGAGACGATCCTGAACTAATTGAATTCCTCAACATTACTTGCGTCAGGAAAATCCTAATTTACAACCTAAACGCTACCCACAGACAGGATAGTGTCGTGTTGTAATTTGAAGATGCCAGGAAACCTAATTCTGTGATGCGGAAGCTAAAAAACAAACCCCTTTTCAGCATTTCTACCATTCATAGAGCAGCTATGGCCACCGAGACTTGCGCGCGCCCGCGCGCAGTCTAAGCGGTCATAGACCGCGGAGCCCTGTTCCTTGAAACCCCTCTAAAGGGCGCTCGCCTCCCCTGCATCGTGGTTTGGGCGTCGTTGCCACGTCCACCCGATACAAATGGTTGGCCACATCATCATCATCATCATCATCATCATCATCATCATCATCATCATCATCATCATCATCATCATCATCATCATCATCATCATCATCATCATCATCACCACTACCACCACCATCATCATCATCATCATTATAATCATAATCATCATCATCGTCGTCGTCGTCGTCGTCATAATAATAATAATAATAATAATAATAATAATATCTTCATCATCATCATCAAGTTGATGACAATGCTACAGAACACAAAAGAGATGAGCTGTCAGGTAATATAAAAAAGACACATGATTGATTGATTGTTATTAGGTAGCAAGAAAAACTAAACTCGGGACATTTGGCCGTCTTGACTGGGCCGAGTGGACACTCAAAACATTTATTTATGAGGCCTGACTGTTTCGCTGAATTCCGGACCACTGGCCACCCTGGTTGATGCTTGCGCTGATGGCTTGAAGGACAGGATTGTCGCAGATAGGTGAACACTTCTTTCTTTTTTTTTTTCCGCAGAATGGAATGAGTCGGAGTATGTAGATCCAATGTACGTATGCCCTCTCGTCCGGAAGTATATGCGGAAGAACCTGAGCCAACGAAATACGAGAGGCGGCAATGTCAAGGAAGTCGTGCCAGCGGTAAGTGCAGACAAGTGCCTTAGCCAATCATACAGATAGAAAGCCCAGAAATCATCAAAATTATTTTTAACAGATGACGATGTGCCAGCACGTTGGTGGCTTGGTGCTCCCAGTCAACTTATGAGCTCATTTGTGCATTCACTGTTCTAAACATGCGGTATTATAATTTGTGAGTGGCCGAAAAAGAACGGTGGCTAGATATCGCGAAGTTTAGACCATGTCACATTGGCAGAGAACCCTTGGAGCAGTTGAACTACACATGGTTTAAACAGCTGCGGGAACATCCCAGATAATCACCGTAAAATGCTAAGCTTCGCGAGTTCTCTGTAGAAAACTGAATTATTAACGCAGCAAGGCCTCCTGAAGTGTAAGAAGAATTGCAAGAATACAGAAATTTGAACCATAAGATGACAGATTTTCAGTCGTGCACACAAGCGAAAGCTCCCAAGCAATTAGGAATTTAGCCTAATGGCGAAAAAGCAACACAAACCCTGGAGCGAGATTATAATGTCAGTGGCTACAGCTGCATACGCGGGTCACCGTCAAGGAGGCCCTGCCAGCGGTAAGTGTAGACACGTGCCTGAGCCAATGATATAGATGCCAAACGCAGAAATCGTCAAAAGTGCTTCAACGGACGACGCGAATGTACTACAATGACAATGACATTTAAAATGACATATGTTCAGTCGTGCACGCATGAGATAGTCCCCAAGCAATAACGAATTAGCCTCACCTAAAGAAAAAAAAACGCATCCTAAATTGTATAGGCATTTGATCTATATCACCCGAGTAATAATATATTTCTTGCTCCGTTGAACTGATGCGATGTGTCTACCAAATTATACAAGTAGCAGAAGTTTGACCTGTAAATTATACTGCTAGTACTGCAAGCCTATAATAAAGAATATAGAATCTGAGTGCTAAGCTAAGTAGTCTAACGCGCGTACTTGATGGCATTCGTTTGAAACCAGCAAGCAGCAAGCGTTTTGAGACAGCTGCACCAGATTATTGTTCAACAGCTAAGGAACATACATATGTTCTAATGATGATTTTTTCCTTTTAGCAATTACACTATTGCCAAAGCCATCAACGATAATGACATACTGAACGGCAGGCTTATGCAGGACTGATTGGCAGAGGTTAATATTTTTTACATGTTTGCTTCTTCCACAGAATCCAGCGGCCGCGATGGAAATTAAAGCCTTGATCTTGGAGCACAAGGAACGTGATTAACCACAGTGCAGAGGAGAGTTTATCATCAAAAGACACATATCCTCTCTATTAATGGCGACAAGCAGGATAGACAGCACGCTGACTTCTAGTCAAAAGGCATTTATGTCAACAATAGCCTGTAATATTTCTCTTGCTCTGCTTTGATTATTCAAGAAACATAGGCCGAATTTTCCAGGCTGTAGGAACACATATGAAGGAAAAATATGCCGTCTACCTTGGTGTAGCTGAAGAACATTCGTAATTTGAGGAAATACAAAGAGAACTACGCAGTTATATAATGGCCCTGTCCACGGTATCGAATGATGAAGACCAAACATTTCATGCTTGTCACGCTGACAAACGCGCTCGTTAGAATACTAGGAAAAGCCTGGTTCGCATCACATACTAGTAAACCATAAGTTCCCGGAATGTTTAGAACAAAGGAGTTTGGAAAATTCAGGAAGGTGAAAAAAAGAAGCGAAACGGAACGATGAGATCTTCACGGGAACAAAATGTAGCCATAGGGTAACTTGGGGCCCTATAACGTAAAACTATTCCAATATGTTTCTATTCCAATCTCCTGACGTCAAATTTGCGTAACCACCGACGCAAGCACCGGGCGGTCACCCGCAGGGTTGTGTGAACACACCAATAAAACGCTCTCCTCGTTCATAGGAGGTCACTTTTGTTTGCTTCAAAAACGAATAACATTGCCGACATTGAGCGGCTTGGCGTATCTAATTGGCTGACAAGAGGCGAGGAGAACGCTCAAGTGGAGAGGGATTCGATGGGGCAGAGCCAGTGCACTGAAAATTGATAACTGGATGAAGAGGGTGGTGGCGGCGTCTGCGGTTGGTCGGCTTTCCCTTACTTAGCTTGCGGTGGCTGGTCGAAAATCGCGGCGGCATGCAACGGAAGCTTAAGAATGACGCTAAAGCAAAGAAGAGTTGGCAGAATGAGGTGGTAAACGTGCCGAAAATGCTCGAAAACGTTACACGGTCACGCAAGAAGCTTTATTATGCGCAAATACACCCATCCTCTCCGGCAGGCGCGAGTAGCCAGCGCCTGAGCGATCGGCGGCAGCCATCTTATATTCCTTTCAGAACGGGGCAGCCTGCGGCTATTCAGAAGAAAATTGAGTTTTGTTCGGCATATTAATGCATCTTTAATGCGTACACGTCACTTTGACGCGGTGAGTTTTTGCGGTTTTGTGACGTCGCGTAACAGGCAGGTGAAGTTGGTGCAGCCCGAAAACTTTTGACCAATAGCCGGGGGCTAATGGCGAAAAGGCGTCGAATCAGAAATAACCGTTTTTCTTTTTTCTGTGAAATCATGCATAATCAGTGTGTACACATCATGTCAGATGGGGAGGTATCGTGACGTCGCGTGACAGACAAGTGAAGTGGGGTTGGTCGAAAAAAGTTTTTGACCAATCGTGGAGCGCTGATAGCAGAATTGGAATAGAAAAGGTTGGAACAGTTTTACGTTATAGCGCCCTTGGTTAAGGCTACGACAAAAAATATATACGATGACTAACTGACACGAGGGCAAAACAGCTTTTGTACGCAACAAAACATCTTTTTCTTCCGTTATCTCTATCTACAAACGATGGTATCTTTTGCGGCGGCTGGTGGGGCAGTGAGGGGAACACAGGGAAACACGTGTGCCGGACAGTCATTTTCTTTGATTTAACGGATGCGTTTGACTCTGAAGCAAGATGTATTTCAAAATGTTGCTATATTATATTGTTAGCGGGTGTTTCAAGTTAGTTGATTAAAATGTATTTATATTCATGGCCACAATTTGTGTCGTTCAATAAAGTTGACTCCCAAATACAGTACATTGCTTGAGGTGTACCTGAGAGAGAGAAAGCAAGGGTAGGAAATGCAGGGAAGTCAACCAGAACAGCATCCGGTTTGCTACCCTACTCTGGGGGTGGGGGAAAGGGGAATAGAAAGAGGAAGAAAGGGAGAGAGTAAGCACTGAGTACGTGTGGAAGGGACACCGTACACAAGGACACTATAAACGGTCTGTTAAGCCCGTGCAGTTCAAGTACCGCACTAGTGCACGAATCGCTTTTCGAGCCAGTGACGGGTGTGGCCACGGTCCGAGTATCTTTGACTCGGTGAAAGGTCTCGAGTGCAGTCTGAGTAAAGTCGCCCGCAGAGAGAGGCATTGGACATCGTAGCGAGGGCAGGTACACAATAGGTGCTCGATGGTCTCCTCGCACCCACAGGAGTCGCACATCGAGCTCTCGGCCATTCCTATACGGTAGGAGTATGCGTTCGTGAACGCCACTCCCAACCACAAGCGACACAACAAGGTTGCTTCGCCGCGGGAAAGGCTAGATGGCAGTTGTAGCCGTAGCGTGGGGTCCAGTTTGCGTAATCTGCAATTGAAGCCACTTGAAATCCAGAGATCTTGGGACTTCTTGCGCGCAAGTAGGCGAAGTTCTCTGGCAGCGTCCGACCTCGCCAAAGTTTCTATACCTGAAGTTTCTATACTAGAATTGAGCACATTCCTTGGGGTGAGCAGCGCAACCCGGACGAAGGAGGAAAGGAAGGGCACGATACTTCCTTTTGTCCTTCGTCCGGTTTGCGCTGCCCATCCGTAGGAATATGCTCAGTCACCAATTCTACCAGCTTGCTGCGTTAACTTGAATGGAGCTTAATGATGTGAATTTCAGTGCACACATATGGAATACAGCGGTTATATGACTTTATCAAGGTGTCACATCTTTTCTTAATGAGCACAACCACGGACAATGTTTAGCTCTAAAATTGTTGGATAAAAGATAAGCAAATTTCCATCAAAGTAGATGGTGTAGCATATGAGTCATTTTATTGTGATTAGCATTGTTTGCCTACTTTTCTGTTTAGAGCCTGCCAGCCAGCATGCCCTATCTATCTATCTATCTATCTATCTATCTATCTATCTATCTATCTATCTATCTATCTATCTATCTATCTATCTATCTATCTATCTATCTATCTATCTATCTATCTATCTATCTATCTATCTATCTATCTATCTATCTATCTATCTATCTATCTATCTATCTATCTATCTATCTATCTATCTATCTATCTATCTATCTATCTATCTATCTATCTATCTATCTATCTATCTATCTATCTATCTATCTATCTATCTATCTATCTATCTATCTATCTATCTATCTATCTATCTATCTATCTATCTATCTATCTATCTATCTATCTATCTATCTATCTATCTATCTATCTATCTATCTATCTATCTATCTATCTATCTATCTATCTATCTATCTATCTATCTATCTATCTATCTATCTATCTATCTATCTATCTATCTATCTATCTATCTATCTATCTATCTATCTATCTATCTATCTATCTATCTATCTATCTATCTATCTATCTATCTATCTATCTATCTATCTATCTATCTATCTATCTATCTATCTATCATCGCACGTGCAGTGCGAAGACGTGGGTACATTACCCACCGGTGGCCCCTAGTATTTTCGTCCACTTTCATTTCATTAAGTTATAATCTCTTTAATTAATTTAGTAAGTTCAAGTAATTTCCCCGAAGGTGTCCTCGGTGTCTGTTTCTTGGCTCCTTATGATATTGTCGCAGCACTGCGCGACTGCGGCAGAGAAAATAGTAGGGTGTGCGCGCGTGATCTCGGGGTACTCTGCGCCGGCTGGGCCTAGCCTGTAGCTTCCATCTCGGATCTCGTTTCACCCTGTAAATAAACATCATTCGTAACATCTTTGGTGGACGTGCGGGGTAAATCTTGGACGATCCTGGACGACCCAGCTCTACCAACTGTACGACGGAGTAGGCGCTTGGCCGGTTTACGACCACAAGCAGCAGACATGGCCGATTCCAGAGAAGGCAGTGACGACCCCACCTGTGACGGACCAGACAGCAATCACGCAGATCAGGCTGGCTACTGGACGCGAGAGCCACCCACCTTCTCGGGGAAGGCGAACGAAGACGTCGACGACTGGCTTAAACACTACAACAGAATGAGTCGCCACAACCACTGGAGCACTACGAAGCAGCTCGATAACGTGGTTTTTTTTCTCGCTAGAACCGCGCTCCTCTGGTTTGAAAACCACGAGAGCGTTCTGACAAGCTGGGACAATTTTGTAGAAGAATTCACCAAGTGCTTCGGGGACCCGATCTCTAAGAAAAAGAAGGCTGAGCAGACGCTTTCCCGACGAGCTCAATTACCTGGCGAAACGTGTACAACGTACATAGAGGCTGTTCTGAAATTATGCGGAGACGTCAGCGCTACCATGACAGACGAAGACAAAGTAGCACATCTGCTTAAAGGAATCGCTGAAGATGTTTATAATTTTCTTATAACGAAGGAAGATCTTAGTACTCCGTCTGATCTGAGGAAACACTGCCGGGCGTTTGAAGCGCTGAAAATGAGAAGGATTGGGCCAAAGTTTGGACGCTTTGACAACGTTACTACTATTGCAAGTGTGTCCGTCCCAACCCACGACGACATCTCCTCGGTGATTCGGCAAGTGGTTAAAGAAGAGCTTGAACGCCTTAAAGTTGTTGACGACGCTCATGTGTGCCATCAGTGTGCATTTGATCATCGCTCTCGTGTGCCACCGGCCACCTGGGCACCTCAGAGTTACCAAGAACCTCGCAGGACCTATGCTGATCGTACGGAGAGCAGCAACTTGCCACCGCAACCGACAAGTCTGGGACGCCGACAAGATGCACAACAACGATTTGTTTCGCGGGCACTTCCCTCCTACAACCAGCCTGAGAGTACGTTTCCACCCATAACACCCATGTCACCGGTGTCACCCGCGACAAGCCGCGACTCCCGCATTTGCTACAGCTGCGGTGTGCCTGGACACATTGCTAGGTATTGCCACCGCCGCCAGCAGCGTGCTCCACGGTTTAATTCCTACACACCCCGCGTGACCTCTGACGAGCCCTGGCCGTATCCCAGTTCCTTCCAGCGGCTGCAGCAGGGACGCGCGAATCGCACTGACTCCCCCGTTTCCGATCGCAGCCTGACACCACTACCGACGCGACAACGACACTCTCCATCACCTCGTCGTCGCTCGTTATCACTGCTGCCGCTGGGAAACTAGCTGGTGCGACCGACGGGGGTGAGGCCGCAATATGTTCATCTTCATCAAGACCCCCTTGTGTAAAATTGTTTAAAAACAAAGTGTGCGTTTTAGTTGACAATGTGAGTGCTTTTGCTTTAGTTGACACCGGTGCGGCAGTTTCTGTTATGAGCCTGTCCTTCAAAAATCGTCTTGGACAAAAAGTTATGTTTTCTTGGGATCGGAACGCTACCTTTCGTGGAGTTGGTGGGAAAATGTTACGCCCACTTGGGGTCTGTTCTGTTTCAGTTACGATAGGGGACCAGACATTTCGAAGTGAATTTACTGTGCTTGAACGTACAACGCATGACATTATTTTATGAATTGATTTCTTGCGTGAGGGGGGGGGGGCAACTTTGGATTGTGGAAGTGACGCGATTTCTCTTCGCCGCGACGCACGAACTTCAATGACAGATAGCACCAGTGATGCCGCCGACGTTCTCTCCGTGTCACAAGATGTGTGTTTGCCCCCTCAGACTGCAATGTTTGTACCTGTGAATACGTCTCGCCCTCGTACAGGTTCTTGTTGTGGTTTAGCCGAGCCCGACTATAACAATGCGTTCAAGAAAAATGCGAGAGTCCCTCGCTCCCTCGTTGTCACCACTGAAGGCTGTACTCGTTTGTGGACAGTGAACGTTTCGACCCAATCCATAACATTGCCGCTAGGACTTAAACTGGCAAGTTTTGATGAGCAAGCCATTGTCAGCGTCGGAACGGTCGAAATGTCAACTGCCGAAAAGAAATTCAACCCCAATTCCAACCATGATAATTCTGCTGACTTTAAGCGCATGATTAACAAGTCGCTGTCTTCTAGTGAGCAGTGTCTGCTGGAATCTGTGCTCGCTCGCTACGCCACAGTGTTTGATTTTGCTCAAGGCCAACGAGCGTCCCATACACCACCGGCGTCTCGTATGCAACACCGCATCCATACAGGGCAAGCAACGCCAATTCGTCAGAAGCCCTAACGCGTTTCACCTTCAGAAAGAAAAGTCATCGCCGAGCAGGTCGAAGAAATGTTACAGAAAGGAGTGATCCAGGAATCATGTAGCCCTTGGGCTGCTCCTGTGATCCTAGTGAAGAAAAAAGACAACTCATGGAGATTCTGTGTGGACTATCGCCGCCTAAACACCGTCACAAAGAAAGACGTGTACCCCCTACCACGAATAGATGACGCCGTCGACTGCCTCCACTCCGCATCGTATTTCTCTTCTGTTGATTTACGGTCAGGATATTGGCAAATCCCCATGCACCCCTCAGACAAGGAGAAGACAGACTTCGTGACACCTGACGGTCTTTTTGAGTTCAACGTTATGCCCTTTGGCTTATGCAACACTCCAGCGACATTCGAGCGATTTATGGATACCATGCTCCGCGGACTCAAATGGGAAATTTGCATGTGCTATTTAGACGACGTCATTATCTACGGCCAGACATTTCACGAGCACAATCAGCGCCTGTCGATCGTTCTTGACTGTATCCAGCAAGCTGGCCTTATTTTAAACTCAAAGAAATGTCATTTCGGTGAGCGTCAAGCCCTCGTACTAGGCTTTCTGGTCGACAAAGACGGCATACGACCAGACCCTGAAAAGATAGCGGTTCGCGACTTCCAACAGCCACAAACGGTGAAAGATCTGCGAAGCTTTTTGGGCCTCTGCTCATATTTCCGGCGTTTTATCAAGAATTTCGCACAGCTTGCCTCTCCCCTCACGTATCTCCTTCACAAAGATACGCCATACTTGTGGACTGCTGACTGCGAGTCGGCGTTTCAACAGCTGAAATTTTTGTTGACTTCTGGACCGGTACTGCGGCATTTTGATCCGGAGGCGTCAACTGAGCTGCACACTGACGCCAGCGGTGCGGGTGTTGGCGCTGTGCTTGTTCAACTCTGCGATGGCCGTGAGCATGTAATTGCCTACGCTAGTCGGACACTTACAAAAGCGGAGACAAACTACACCGTTACTGAACTCGAGTGCCTAGCTGTCGTATTCGCCATTCAGAAGTTCCGTCCGTATCTACATGGCCGCGCATTCACGATAGTGACTGACCATCATTCACTCTGTTCGCTGGTTGGGCTGCGTGACCCGTCTGGTCAGTTGGCCCGCTGGGCTTTGCGCCTTCAAGAGTACAGCTTTTCCGTTAACTACAAGAGCGGGCGCTGTCACACGGATGCTGATTGCCTATCCCGTCTCCCTTCGCCTCACACTAAAGCTGAGGATGATGACTTCGATGACTACCTAGTTTCCATCTCTTCCGGCTTTCCAGACCTGCGTACCTTCGAGAGCGAGCAACGTTACGACCCTACCTTGAAATCCCTACGGGCAGCTGCACGTGAGCCAGCAGGAACAACACCGTTTACTTTTCGTAATGGTTTGCTGTACAAAAAAAATTACTCGGCGGATGGTTCCCCATTGCTTCTAGTTGTGCCCGAAAATCTGCGCCCTGCTGTCCTTCGTTCCATGCATGACGATATCACGTCCGGGCACCTTGGATTTGCACGCACACTACACCGACTTAGACAGAGATTTTTCTGGCCCAAGCTCTGGAAAACAACGAAACAGTATGTCGCCAGCTGTACTGTTTGCCAGCGCCACAAGCAAACGACGACGGCCAAAGCAGGCTATTTACAACCAGTTAGGCCACCGACGCTACCCTTTGAAAAAGTCGGCATCGACTTGCTTGGCCCGCTCCCAAAGACGTCAGCTGGCTACCGCTGGATTATTGTATGCATAGACTATCTTACTCGCTACACGGAAACGGCGGCACTTCCATCCGCCACTGCAGTAGATGTCTCTTCATTTTTGTTGCACCACGTCATACTCCGTCACGGCGCTCCCCGGGTTGTCATCAGTGACCGTGGACGGCAATTCACCGCCGACGTCGTTGAAGAACTTTTACGGCTTTGTGGTTCTGCATATCGGCATTCCACTCCTTACCACCCGCAAACCAATGGCCTCACAGAGCGGACGAATCGAACCCTTACTAACATGTTATCAATGTATGTCGCTGCTGACCACAAGAATTGGGACGCCGTCTTACCTTTTGTAACGTACGCGTACAATAGTGCCAAGCACGAAGTTGCTGGATATGCGCCGTTCCTTTTGCTGTACGCACGCGCTCCCCAGAGCTTTCTGGACACTATTCTACCTTTATCGTGCCAAGGAGATCTTTCAATCGCCCAAACTCTGTGTCGTGCTGAGGAAGCACGTTGACTGGCGCATCTTAGGACGTTGTCCTTACAAGGCAACAGCAAGATTCGCTATGATGCGCGGCATATCCCCGTCAGCTTTACTCCGGGTGATTATGTTTGGTTGTGGACACCTGTTCGCAAAAAGGGATTGTACCGCAAGTTTCTCGCCACTTACACGGGACCATTCGTTATACTCAGCCGCTTGAGTGATGTGAACTATGTCGTCGCCAAAGTGACGGCAAGTAATCGGCGTTCACGTGCGACGCAAGTTGTTCACGTGGCCAGACTCAAGCAGTACAATCACAGGTCCCTTTAACTCGCTCAGCGAGCTTCGTCTGCCCCCGGGGAAAATGTCGCAGCACTGCGCGACTGAGGCAGAGAAAGAAGAAGTAGGGTGTGCGCGCGTGATCTCGGGGTACTCTGCGCCGGCTGGGCCTAGCCTGTAGCTTCCAATTCGGATCTCGTTTCACCCTGTAAATAAACATCATTCGTAACAATATGATTAGTATAATCGGGCACCCCTCGATACCCGTTCTTCTCGTGTATATATATATATACCGTTTTTCGCACTAAGAAAATCCAACAGCAAACGCATTAAAATAACTCGGAGTACATTTGGTGTCGATTGGACCACACGGCAGCAGTGTGGCATTGGCAGTGCTCTCGCATTCTTGTCTCGTGAAAGATGGCGTTCAGAGACGCTGCCGTTAAGACGCTACGCCTCTGGTCGAAGACGCAGCTGCTGCTGTTTGACGCGCCGAGCCGCCGGTCTGCGACCAGATCGAGGCAGCCGCTGGCGCTGTCGGTGTTCTGGATTGCTCGTCAAGTACCGGTTGGCTCCCGCGTACGGATAGCGTAGGTTGGTAATTGAACTGACACCATAAGAAACAATGCGACGTAATGCCGCAAATAACAACCTCGCGAAGCTTCTAAACGTATTTTTAACCAGCAACCAGGATTCGTTCTTGATAAACTTGTTTTTCTGTGCGAATTCCGACAAGTTACCAACGGCGCAATGTGACCACACTTGACAACTTTATGTGGGAGTGTCAAATAATGTGCGTGGACATAACTTGTTTTTAGAATGGGCAGACGAGCATCTCTATACATAGGCAACGCATTTTATAAGAGTGTTATTGTTAGGCTACCGCCGCCACATTCTGATCGAATGCATTCTATGCGATGTAGAGCCTGCGGTGGAATGACGAACGTAAGAGGCTCTTTCCAAATATTTGAAATCAGCAGCCTTACTAGCAATCCTCGTGGCTGATGTCCCTTATTTGTGAGGAAACTAGTGATGCAATGCCTACCCGAATAAGGAAGATATTCTTTAAGTGCACGATCCGTGAACACCACCAATAGAAAGTGTACTCGCAGGCACATTGATAGAATAATATTTCAAGTAACGTGTCAGCCGTTAAAGTTTCGAAAATTTAATGCTTTGAAGCCGTCCGATCATAATGCCCAGATCTTCATACAAGAGCATTAGAGATTTAGTACAATCCCTGTTTGTAAACGAACCGGCATTCAAACGCCTCGAGTAAAAGTAAGGAGGCCCACTTTTATTCATTCCTCTTCAACTTTGGCCCGCAATCTTTCCCGAGTCACTTCGAAAAGATAGGCTACGCGCATTATTCTTTCCTTCCAAACACGTTCGTGCTACGTAGACATTGTAGGATTTTTTTTGGGGCATTGAATGAGGTGTCACACCATGTGGAACGACAATAAAACTAAGGGCTTTGGAACGGTGGGCGCATGGCCATCACGTAAGCATGTGCGCGCCAGCAAGGTGATCTGAGCTGCTGCTCAGTTCTCTTCCTCGTCACTTTCTCTTTTCGCTCTCGGGTCTGGAAAAATTGGCGGTACGCAAATTAGCTCGGAGGACATAACGCTTTCACTCGTGTTTGATCAATGATTATGCAAAACATCCATAGAAATGCTAGTTTTATTAATAATTTGCGCTATAACACTCTTACATATCCAAAGACTTTGCTTCAAAGCTTTTTTTATCACTTCATGGGGTTGCCGCAATCGTCTGTACCGCTTCAGTCGTCGCCTTCTCAGCATACCTCTCTGGCTTTGAACGCTGTCTCTTTTTGTGTGTTTCTTTCTACGTCCTCGTTCAGTTGCGCTTATGCATTCTATTATGAATTCAAACCAACTAACCCGGCAATGTGTTTTGATTAAATTAACAAGCATGGTGTCACGCATGGTGTTCATGAACACGAACACATCTCGTTCGGTGAGAGTGGCAACTCGCTGACAAAATGCTGGAGTGAGGAATCGCGGCAGCAGCAGCGATCAAATTAACCTTCGTGCATCTCTGCTTCAGCGTAAACCAAACGTCGAAAGCACAGCGCATGCGAAGGTACTGACACTACGCGCATTCTGTAAACATCGCAGATCGCTTTGAAGATCAGGCCCGCGCGGGTGTGCACTCTGGCCACGTCACAAATGGCGTTCAAGACACGGCGCCCGCAAGGCCGCGCCGTAAGCAGCAGCCGACAGAGAACGCCCCCACTCCCCTCCCTCGCCTCACCCCCGTGCTTAGCGCGCGACAGGAGAGGGCGCGCTTCCGGCCCGCCTTCCTCGCTCGCGCATGCGAGATCGCGCACCCTCGCATGCTTTCACTCGCACATACACCATGCGGCATGCGGCGACGGTTTTATTGCCTTTGGACTTTATACGGAACCTCACGGCGACGGCAGAAATGCGATTGGAGTGGTTAGAGCATCGCATGCGTAGTGCGAAGACGTGGCATCGTTCCCCACCTGCGGCCAGTGGTTTTTTCATCCACTTTCATTGCCATTCATTTATGATTTCTTTAGTTCAATTAGTAAGTAGAAGTAATTTCCCTTAAGTTGTGCTTGGTGTCTGTTTTTGGCTTCTCGTGATATGCTTGGAGCGTCCATGTAATTGCCATTGCAATAGTAAGCGCAGACTCGCCATGGCGACTCAATGGCTATGGCGGTTCTTTGCTGAGCTCGATGTCGTGAGTTTTGTTACCCGCCGTGGTGGCCGCTGTCGATGAGGATGGAATGCAAAAGCACTCGCACGCCGTGCCTCGGATGCAATTAAACAAATTCAGGCAGGTCCAGATAACCTTGAGTCATCCACTATGACTGCAGTCATCCACTATGAGTGTTCTGCAGGAGGCAGTGGATGTATGACTGCAGTCATCCCCTATGAGTGTTCTGCAGGAGGCAGTAGATGTAATTGAGAATTATTTGGACCCGACGGCGTTAAGGTGCTCCCCCTCCAAGTCGGAGCTGTTGCTGTACAGTCCCACTAGAAGGGTACCCAAGCCAAGGGGATGGATCCCCGTGGACCAGCTGGGCATTCAGCTTCGTACAAGAAATGGCGATGTCATACCAAGGGTAGATAAGATCAGGGTTCTGGGTATTATGAATGAGTCGAACGGCGCCAACACGCTGGCGATCCAGAAGATCATTGCCAAGACAGAAAATGCGGTACGCTTAGTGAAGAGGGTGGCCAACAGGCAGACGGGGTTCAAGGAGGATAGTCTGATTACACTTATGCACGCATTTGTATTGTGTCACTTTACTTATGTGGCGGCCATGCACAAATGGAAACCATCGGAGAAGGAGAAGGTTGACACGCAGATTAGGAAGATCACGAAGAAAGTGTTGGGAGTGCCAATGTGCACCAGCACCGACCGACTTCTTCAGCTGGGAATTCATAACACCTTGGATGAGATAGCTGAGGCTCATGAGAGGACGCAGAGGGTGCGTCTCTCTACGACTAGCGCAGGTCGGCAGATTCTGAGAGAGTTAGGTATTCCTCAGGAGACGATTTCGCAGCTTCATGTCGGTATTCCCTTGAAGGTCCGTAACCGGTGTCACGTCAAGCCCGTTCCCAGGAACATGCATCCGGAGCGAAATGTGAGTAGAAGATAGGCCAAGGGGCTTGCCTGCTGAGACTCATTCGTGATGAGAATCAGAAGGTTGGCTTAGTCGATGCTTATTTCAACGAGGAGAGGAAGGTGTTTACCATAGTTGTCGTGGACAATGAGGGCAGTGTCGTTAACGCTGCTACTGTTCGGAGTGATAGGCGAGAGGTCGCGGAGCAAGCGGCTATTGCGCTCGCCCTGGTTGACAGGCGCAGGCCTTTTGTATATAGCGATTCAAAGACGGCCGTTAGAACCTTTGAGAAGGGCTCGGTGGCTAAGGCTGCTTTTAAAATTATGCAGACATGTGAGATCTCTCAACACTACTTATGTTGTTTCCCTGCTCACCTTGGGATGATTGAGGGAGCCCCTCCGGATCTCAATGAGTCCGCTCATGAGGCAGCGCGAGATCTTACCCTCCGCTCTGCCCCGCGCCACGGCGTGGCGGTACTCCCCGAGTACAGAGACTCCCCTTCCACATACAATGAAATCATGAAGTATTACCTTCTTAATCGCAGGGTTTATGGTTTGCCGCATCCTAAACTAAACAGGGCTCAGGCACTTACATTACGCTTACTACAGACTGGTACTTATCCTTGCCCACGGAGACTGAACATGTTTTATCCGGAGACGTATACAGATCCTTATTGCCAAGATTGCGGTGCTTTAGCTGCGCTCGAACACATGCTCTGGTCTTGCGAAAGAATTGAAGACTCGGCGATCAAGGATGCGTCCAGGTGGGAGGCTGCACTTCGCAGCCTGGACCTGGATGAACAATTCTGGGCTGTCCAGCAGGCTCACGATGTGGCCGTGAGGCTTGGCCTTCCGGTCCCGACGTGGGAGCGGCCCGCTTAGTGGTTAATTATCACTATTTGCAGGACCAAATAAAATTTGGCCTGCCAGTCCATGCCAGGCCAGCTCAGCCATGCCAGCCATCCATGCCAGCCATGCCAGCCAGGCCAGCCAGCCATGCCTGCCATGCCAGCCAGCCAGCCAGCCATCCATCCTGCCATCCTGCCATGCCAGCCATCCAGCCATGCCATGCCATCCAGCCCATCCATCCAGCCATGCACCAGCCAGTCCAGCCTGCCAGCCTGCCATCCATCCATCCATCCATCCATCCATCCATCCATCCATCCATCCATCCATCCATCCATCCATCCATCCATCCATCCATCCATCCATCCATCCATCCATCCATCCATCCATCCATCCATCCATCCATCCATCCATCCATCCATCCATCCATCCATCCATCCATCCATCCATCCATCCATCCATCCATCCATCCATCCATCCATCCATCCATCCATCCATCCATCCATCCATCCATCCATCCATCCATCCATCCATCCATCCATCCATCCATCCATCCATCCATCCATCCATCCATCCATCCATCCATCCATCCATCCATCCATCCATCCATCCATCCATCCATCCATCCATCCATCCATCCATCCATCCATCCATCCATCCATCCATCCATCCATCCATCCATCCATCCATCCATCCATCCATCCATCCATCCATCCATCCATCCATCCATCCATCCATCCATCCATCCATCCATCCATCCATCCATCCATCCATCCATCCATCCATCCATCCATCCATCCATCCATCCATCCATCCATCCATCCATCCATCCATCCATCCATCCATCCATCCATCCATCCATCCATCCATCCATCCATCCATCCATCCATCCATCCATCCATCCATCCATCCATCCATCCATCCATCCATCCATCCATCCATCCATCCATCCATCCATCCATCCATCCATCCATCCATCCATCCATCCATCCATCCATCCATCCATCCATCCATCCATCCATCCATCCATCCATCCATCCATCCATCCATCCATCCATCCATCCATCCATCCATCCATCCATCCATCCATCCATCCATCCATCCATCCATCCATCCATCCATCCATCCATCCATCCATCCATCCATCCATCCATCCATCCATCCATCCATCCATCCATCCATCCATCCATCCATCCATCCATCCATCCATCCATCCATCCATCCATCCATCCATCCATCCATCCATCCATCCATCCATCCATCCATCCATCCATCCATCCATCCATCCATCCATCCATCCATCCATCCATCCATCCATCCATCCATCCATCCATCCATCCATCCATCCATCCATCCATCCATCCATCCATCCATCCATCCATCCATCCATCCATCCATCCATCCATCCATCCATCCATCCATCCATCCATCCATCCATCCATCCATCCATCCATCCATCCATCCATCCATCCATCCATCCATCCGTCCGTCCGTCCGTCCGTCCGTCCATCCGTCCGTCCGTCCGTCCACTATGACGTCGCTCATATTCGTACGTCCAGTTTAGACATGGTAAAATTACTGCGTTTTAGCGGTGAATTTTGAAAAATGTGCAGTTTGCCTCAGAAAGTTACCGGATCTCCGTACGGCCTTCGTTTGCAATCAAAGTACCAGTGCGGAAATGACTAAGCTGCGCTGTTCGTACGCAATTTCTTAGCCAAAAAGTTCCTACGCTAAGAAAAGGGTGCAACCGAAGTGGCAGCGCATTTAAGTGATGGCGTCGTATGAGAATGAGGAGGAAGCAAAGGCAGGAATAAACGAGAAGAAACGAAATAAGGGGTAAACTGATAGCATGATTGCACATCATGTATACGTAGTTCAGGCTATATCTTACGGCAAATCACTGCACACCCCTATTCGACAGCTTCGTTTTCCGGGCCTCCGCTACAGAGCGCACAAACGCAACCGTGCTCGCCCGTTCACCTCACCGCCGCCGAAAGAACTGCAGTGGAGGCGTTACGCATTCTTCTTACATTTTGGCGCAGAAAGAGACGCTCAGCCGGAGCAGTTGCTGGCCAGGTCTGCCAGGCTAGCCCCGCCTTTATACATCACCACCACCACCACCGTATTAGAAAGCGACTAAATGTCTTTATTTCGATACTAATTACGGAAATCAAAACAAAAAGCTCCATAATATATAGTTCGTATAGCCTCAAAGCTGGGGGCCCGGCACCCATACGTTCACCGGTATGGTATGGGATCGCACTGCACACGGTTGCAGGTGCGATTCTAATGCCACGCATAGGCTCAAAAATGCGCGGAACCCTAGCCATATACAGCTTTGCTGTAAAATCACGAGCCATTCCACTCTGTGAAAGTGGTTTACCAGGGAAGCTGTTTAGACACGGAGCTGATTGGACTGGGAAAATTAATTATGGTCCTGCAGGATGCGCTTAGCGCATAGCGGGCGTCTCCCACGTAGGAACGCATAATTTTGAACAAAGGTACGAACTTATTTATTGTATTGATGGGTGGTCATCGTGCCAAAAGGTACGCACACTCATTTATTGTCTCGACCGGCGGTGATTACTTCACTCGCAACTGCAATCGCATTCTTTGATAATGTCAAATCGATGCACATGGTCGATTGGGCCGTATCGGTGTGGCATCGCAAGGTATATGTCTGCAACACGGAACGCGTAAACCGCTCCCTTTTCGGCACCGACATATCCACATTGAAGTCACCCACAATTACAACAGGGGTAGTGTCATCGCAGCTAATTCACGCAAGGTGAGTAGCCATGAACCTTACGAACTATGAGTCATTGCATTTTTTGCTTGCTTACGGGGGTACGAGGCATTGCTCAGGGGGGTATGAGTCATTAATGATGACAGTTTTCAACATGCTGTTCTGTATGTCGTATACGTGATTAGAAAGAACTTAGGCACTGTTCGCTTCACTTTGCTGAGTGCTTGTGGCCTCTGCCTTACGGGGCTATAAGCCATTGCATATTTTGCTTGATTACGGGAGCATGAATGCTTACGGTGGTATGAGCCATTGGTAGTTTTTTTTTTTACGGAGACCAAAAATGGACAGAACCCTTGCCATATACAGCTTCGCTGTAATATCAGCTCCCTCGGTAGCCGGCAGCTTTCGAGGTGCTGGTCCAGGATGTCATCGACCGCCAACCGACAAAGAAACGCGCGCTCACTTCGCATAGTATCACTGTCAAGCGCACGGAGAGCTATAAACGCAGCCCTGAAGAAAGAAATGCAGAAAGAAGCCGTGGCTAATCGCACACCCAATTTATGACAGAAAACTTCACTACGTAGCAACTAAACTGCTAAACTAAACTTCAACTAAGCAACTAAACTTCAACTGCCTGTAGCAGTTTGACATCGTATCAGCGTCCATCGCTTCTTCTTGGCTTCTGCGATGCTGAGAAAACTATGATGTCTCGCTCCAAACCAAGACATCGTTTTTGCACGTTCAGGGGGCCACCTTCCAACAGAGGCGAAATGCACAAATGCGCGTACACATCAATTTTGCAGGCCGGTAATAAATCATAGGTTGGTGATGTCAGGACCTGGACGTTGTCTGTCATAGCCCAAGTGGCACTTCATCGCATGCTAATCAGTCAACATCACCAAGATGCTCAACGCCAACGTTGCCATAGATTTACCAGCCTCATAAGAACACACGCTTGAGTGCACGTCAGGATACTGCATAGCACCGTATAGGAAGCACATAGCGGTTCAACATTTAGCTGGTTTTGGATCAAATCGGTTCAAGTCGCCGATCTTGCCACACTGACGCACTTTGTTCAGAGCAATGAGCAAAACAGGAACAAGGTAAAAGCGGGAGCCAACGCCTTGACAAGTGGGCTGTTCTTTTGAAGGCAATATATGCTTTCCTCGGCACAGTACACAGGGTGTCCCAGGTAACTTTAGTCAGAGTTTAGTAATATGCAAATTCCACGTCACTGGACAGAACAAAGGTAATGTTTGCCGTCGCTTGGAGATACTCAAACTATTTGTTTCATTCCGCCTAGTTAGATAACTATTCTTAATTAATAATTCAACTTCTCAAATATTATAATTAGATGAAAAGTGTCAATGAGAAAATTGTAAAGCGATATCAAAAACTCCCGATACAGCTTTCTGTTGCTGAATACGCGCTACATAAAATTGTTTTACCGAGCGTGAAAGAAGCCCGCAAATGCACGCAAAATTGCTGCGCGACTGGCCGTTAGAAGCACTCTACCTACATATACTGTGCCGATAAAAGCACATGTCGCCTTGAAAAAGACAGGTCCACTTGTCGCAACGTTGGCTACCGCTTTTACCTTGTTCTCGTTTTGCTCATGGTCTTGAATTTCCACCTCCCGCCTTCCCCGTGTTTTCCCTTTGTTCAGAGCAGTCGCTGTATATATAGTACGATGCAAAGGTGGGTGTGGTGGTATCTAAGCGGCACCCGACGCCTTTCTGTAAACATACGAATACGGCCTGGTAGGTCGAAGTGAACTGCGGTTCAAGAGCAACAGTCCGTTAAGATTGCGAACGACTTTTGGATGTTGTAAAATGACATCAACGTACTTTTATGTTCATTGGAGGACGAAGTCCTTTCCCGCCACTCTCTAATTGCCCCTGACTCGCGATAGCTGATTCGCAGTTATGTCTGCAAATTTACTGATTTCAGTACCCGACCTAATTTTCTGCCGTCATCGACACCGCTTCCTTTCTCCCAGCACCCAATCATGGACCACCAATTATTTGCCCTATGAATTACACAGCCTGCCCGGCTGCTACTTTGCCCCTTGATTTTCACTACCGCTACCCCCGTTTGCTCTCTGATCCACACCGCTCTCTTGTCTCACAGCGTTATTAGGACGAACAGTTTTCGTCCCATCGAATGTTTCAGTGGTCCTCAACTTATTCTCAAGCTTCATAGTTATCCTCCAAGTTTCTGCCCCATATGATAGTACTTGAAGAATGGAATGATTGTATATATTTATTTTCAACGGCAGATGTGAGCTCCAGGTCACGATTTGAATATTCCGGCCGCATGCGCTCTGACCCATTTTCATTCTTGTGAAAATTTCCATGTCATGATCAGGGTTATCTGTGAGTAATTGACCAAGATAAACTTGTTCCTCTATAGAGGTTGACTGCCGACCATGTATTCTTGTTCGCTTGACAGGTTCTTCAACACTACCTATGTCTTCTGCATATTATTCTCCAACCTACTCTAAGCATTTCTCAGTTAAGGTCCTCAATCAATTGTTGCAATGTCTCGCTAGCATTGCTGAATAGGACAATGTCACCGGCAAGCTGAGGTTTGTTAAGATATTCACTGCTAATCATGGCCCTTAATCATTACAAGACTAATAGCTTGCACACTTCTAAGCATGCAATGAATTTAATTGGAGATATTGTTCCTCCTTGCCTCACTGTTTTGTGTTTTTCCACTTTTCTTGCATGCAATTAAAACACGTGAAGCCGGAACTATGACTGAGGCACAGTCGAAGCCTGAAAAGTTAATTGTGGGTAGGTGCGCTGCAGCTGAACGTAAATACGGAAGTCACACATAAATAATATAAATACTGAGTTGTGAGCTGTATGCTGCAAGCACAACCGCTTTGATGTGACGTTCTTTCAGTCTTTCAGTACAATGCACTTACACCTCTAATTACACACGAATGTCGTAGCTTCGTCCAAACACACCGAATTCAGTAATCGAACTTTGCGGCGCCGGGATAGCGCACAAGGCAGCGTGATTTGAGCAACATAAGTGCTGATCTTGCTGATACGACGCGGTTTACAGACCGCGCTTATAGTCGTGCGCGCTTCATATTGTTTATTTCGCGATACTCTGATGCGGGCTTTTTCATGACGACATGTAGAGCTGAGTAGTGCGCCGCAGGCGCGGAGCACCGTAAATAGTAAAGCGCCGTAATTAGTAGGAATTAGTAAAGCATGAACCAACTAGCCCAAGCAAGAGTTTTACTAGAGCATCGTAAGACTGTCGCCTGCTGAATAAAAATTCTTGCGCTCAATTTACAAACGCATACGAAGGGTTTCTTAACTGAGAAGAAGGAACTGTAGACCGAACAACGCATGAAGCGACTGAAAGATGCGAGTGACATCATTTCACCCAGGACTGACGTTAGTCTGGGGTGTAGACTGGGCATAGCAAAAGGATTTAACACGAGCGGACACTTCCATAGAGCCTAGCGGCCGAATTTACTGCAGCGCACCAAGGCGCCGGCGTTAATACCTGAACCACACTTCCGGTGTCGGTTTTCGACGCGCGTGTTTTGAACGCTTGCTGGTACGCGTTACGCCGGCTGCACTGATCGACGCGTTTTCTTTTCGTTTTTTTTTGCTTCTACAGCTCGACCGCGCGCGCTTTTCGTGCAAAATCGTTTTATTATGGAATAAAAACGATTGCGAACGATCTTTACAAGCCTCCATCGAATATGCGCCACGTGCAATTTCCCAAAGACGCAAGATGCCTTGTGAAATGAGGAAATGTTTATCTTATTCTATATAAATGCTTGTTGCGGGCTTTTTGTGCATTCATCTAACCTTGTGGCACCAGGTAAGCAGATCTAGTTCCCGTACGAAGCTCCACCGGACGACGCCAGCTGAAAAAAAGTAAATTACAAGGATGTGTCATTTTGGTGTTATCGCGTACGAATAATGCGTGTAGAGGCGAAATGTGTAAAAGTGGTGAATGGGCGGCCTTACAAACAAAAGCAGTTCATTGTTGCATACATGGCGTAAAAAATACCCGCCTCCTCCCAAACAAAAACGTACATACCACGATAACATCCTATTTGTTTGTGCCGTCGCAAGCGACACACTCCTGTCTTGTCCCTCCTGGAAACTGCTCGTTGCGTTTACGACAAGCGTGACTACCGAAAGAAGGTTTAAGTTGTTGCGGGGCCATCAAAATTGTCACAATCTTGTCGCAGTAAGATTCAGTACACGCCAAACTAACTTTGTCACCATGGCCGAGCTGCTCTTCGCTGCGTCACGACAGGTGCGGCGAGTGTGCCTCAAAACTACCCGAAAATGCAACAAAACTAATCACAATCATGTTGGGGGTCAGAGAAAGCGTCACGAACTTGTCCCAGTAAGAATCAGTACACGCGAAAGAATGCGCCACACAGCCGAATTGCTTTTCGCTAACTGCGTCACAAGGCCAGGCGTGGCGAGCGCGCCTCATAAGTATCAAAAAAAGTACGGAAATTAATTTTCAACAATGTTGGCCGTCAGAGGAAGCGTCACAAACTTGTCAGTAAATTAAAGCGCGAAACTTAACTGCATACTCGGGCCGAGTTGCTTTTCGCTAACCGCGTCACAATGCCAGGCGCGGCCACTGCGCTTGAAAAGTACCCCGAAAAGTAACGAAATTAGTTACAATAATGTTCGGGTTAGAGAAAGCACCAAAACTTGTCCCAGTAAGATTCAGTGCACGCGAAACTGCGTGACAGCGCCCTGTGCGACCAGCGTACCCGAAAACTACCGAAATAAATTAGAATAATGTTGGGCTCATAGAAAGCGTCGCAAACATCTCCCAGTACGAGACATTCATTCAACTTAAATGCGCCAGGACGGCCGAGCTGTATTTCGCTAACTGCGTCGCAAGTCTTCCAGGCCGTAAGCCTAATTGTTTGAAATGCGTCGCAGAGTGTCGAACAAAATATCTCACCTTGCCGCAGTCCAATAGTGCAATCGTGCTCTGTCGAAGGGCAGAAGGAACGCAAGAATTCGCCGGGAGCCCAACAAGCCAGGCTAAAAAAAAAAAAGAAAGAAACAGGCAGGCGGGTCGTCGAACTGGCGAACGCTGAGATGCGCAACCAGTCTAGCTCGGTTCGGCGGCGCGTCTGACGAATGCATCTGACGCGTCATTCGCCTGTCGCTAGGTAACGGAAGTGCATCTGACGCGTCATTCGCCTGTCGCTAGGTAACGGAAGAAATGTAAGCCGCAAAGTGTAATTTACTTTATACGCAGATATTTTCAGTTTTGCCGGGAAACAATAAAAAAAAAAGGTAACAATGTCTAACTTCATTTCACATTCTCTGTTTTTTTTTTTTTGGGGGGGGGGGGGGGGGGGGGGGCTCGCGGCTGCAAACGGTCGCGTTGATACTAGCATGACGTATTTCCTGTTGCCAGTTTTCGCCGAGTGTCCCTCTTGTTGAATTTCTCTCTCTATGGAATAAGCTTCTTCAGCCAATCATCAGACGACGATGGCGGTCACTTGCGGTCACTTTTCTTTGTCGTCTGTTCTTCCCATGGCATGTTGTCTGTTACGGGCCTTGTGCATGCAAAACATGTCTTTTGAAAGCTATGCTGCGCTCTTTTTACCAAAAACGAAGTGTCTGCAGTGACACTCGTCGGCATGGTTATATGAATATATATCTGTATCCGTGTGTGCATGTGTGTGCGTGTGTGGAGCTAGTAGTGTGATCACTTCTGGCGTGTAAATGAGCCAACAAGTGTTTTAATGTGTTATCCTAATAATATTTACGCTGTTTGACACGCATTGTTGTTAGGCCGATATCAATGGTATGGACAGTAGCAATACTTATTTAACTACCATGCTACTTAGGCGCCCTAGATCAAACCGTGTACATTGCATGTGCTCTTGGGTCCTACGTTTTACTGTTCTGCCGCAATACAGCAAGCACGCCTCAACCCAGTCAGCTGATCCGGCGTGAATACGAGCAGCGGCAAAGGAAAAAATAAACGGCAATACCTCCCGCGGTGGCCTGCTGTCGAAATTACCATTACTCCCATTACTACCATTGCTCTAAATTAGCATTACTGCCAGTGCAGGAGCTCGTGTAAACTTTGATGAAATAGGGGGTTTTGGCTAGACATGTGGTATATAACTTCGCCTGTGTTCTGGAATATTCAATGGAACGAATCTCCGCTGCGATATCTTGGTGCGCCTTTCGATAACTTCCGTAACTGTGAATCTCATTAGACGTCCACGATAAGCACTATCCGTCGAAAGTTGACAACCTGGCAGGGACGTTACCTCTCCATTTTTATGAGAGCTAAGACATGACATAGTTATGGCTTCTAAGCTTCTTTATGATCTCCAGGTCTTGCAGTGCTCTCGCATCCATATTACACATTTCATAGAATATTTTCATGTTTTATTTGACGTTCATGATGGGTATCTATGAGATGAGACAACTTTTTTTCTTCAACTTCATAAGAGAGGCCTTAGTTTTTTGCATTTGTTTGTGCGACAATTAGTCATGCAATTATATCATTAAAGAAAAAACTGCTTATTCTTGTGGTTAGTCGACCATGTCTTGTTTCGGGCCTCCTTTTGTCTTTTGATCTCAACAAACGTTGCTCAAGAATTGTTCTGGAGCGGCTTAAAGGAAATTATTGGCGCTATTCCATTTTTAAAAGCGAGATTCACTCTAAAACATTCGTTTAGCGTTGATAAAACGTCACTAAATGTGGCACTTATGCATAACCGTTTCCTTGAACCGACTTACCGAAGGCCGTATTTGCCTCTAATTTGTCAAGAAGTTCTTTACCGTGACCGCAGAATCTGTATAACGCCAGAAACGAAAACATTTTTTCTTAAGAGGAAGCTCTAGTTCGGGCCCAACTCCGACGCGGCATATTGAAACACATGTAAAACGCGAGAACGGTTTTCTGAGGTAAATCTTGGACCCCAAATTAAGGAAATTTGTTGCATTTGAGAGATTAAGGTAAATTATAAGTTATAGTGACTGTTAAGAGCGGAATTTGGATTTAGGGCATGAATTTTGTAAAAAGAATATTAAAAAAATTCGGAACTTCGTAAAAAAATGGAAGCACAAAGTTTACTAATTAATAGCTCAGCATCAAGAACATAAATCGCGGTTCTGTAAACGGCATTCATTAGATCTATCAAAGAGGACAAATTTGATATGTTAATTTATATCCTGCGTGAATTTGTTACGTTGTGTACAAGGCTTCTGCAAAAGCTGTATTTACATGTTTCTAATTTTCTTAGGATTTATGTGAAAACAGATCAATTTTGCCCAAGTTAGATGTACTATTAATGCAATTCACAGAATTGTGATATTATTTTTATTGCAGAGTTACAGAGTTGTAAACTTGATAGTTTCGTTTCCTTAAAATTTTTGATATTTGTCCATTTTTAATAAAAAAATAACGATTTAACTAAAAAAATTGACACCAACAGCGACTAGATTTTATGTTTTCTTTCATATGCAACAAACGACTCCAAATCTTGTGCGGTGGTTGCCGAGAAAAACGAATTCTTCTTTTACATGTATTTAGATAGGAGCCCCGCAGCTAAAGCTTCCTCTTAAGTTGCACACTTCCACTTCGCCAGTTAAAGCATGGAGTCATGATAAATGGAGTATATGTATCCTGGAATGCAAAATGTAGACTTTACAAAGCAACCCTAGACAATAGAAGATTGCTTGACCTTTTTGTGGTGACACATTTTATTTTGGGGACATTTTACAAAGAACTATCGAAAAAGGACTGGCTCTGGCATTTTGCGGTATCCGCTTCCTTCCTTTCAAAAGGTGAATCAGCCATACACAACGTGATTCGTTTATTTTGTTATTTATCACGGAGGAGTCGTATGATCCACAGACAAGCCGAGTCCCCACGCTCGACAGGGTCTGTCTTTCGAGAAGGGGCTTCTCAAGTGGGCAGTGCGGTCGGAACCTTCCATCCCGTTCCTGAGTGGATTTCGCATCTGGACGCTATTCCGTGCTTGCCAGATTTAGGACTTTCATTGGACTGTATTGCATGTGTGTGTCTAGAAATTCACCGATGATTACGATACTCCTTAACTCAAAAATTTCAACGCAGCTTTATGCTTGTTTTCATTACGCGATAAATTGGCTGGCGCGGACAATCTGTCTCGTGCAGCGCGTTGCAAACGGAGCGAAGTTTGGCGCGACTGCCTCGTTACTCGGAGATCGCGAGAGGCGGCGCGTGGGTGACGCGTGGGCGCGATTCACGGTAGCCCGCGCAGACAGAGCTCCGCTCACGCAACGCTTTGGTTCCATACAAACGGCGGGCGATACTCTGACGCCACCTTGTAGCCATCATCGCCGCAAAGCTATAGTCTTGCGCGGCACTACACCTTTATTCTCACGCTTTCGACACATCTTCCTCATCTGCTTTCCTCCTTGCGCTCTCTTCGCTGTTGCCGTCTTTCATCTCCCGCTGCGCTGCGCGCTCGCTTTCATCTTTTGCCGTTTTTGTTCGCTTGGTTACGAGGGACAACGCCGACGTTCGCCGCAGTAACGGGCGCCTGAGAGCTGCGCTCTGAAATGTAATGCAAATAGTGTTCGCAAGGCATATTTACAAGACATATTTGCAAGACATATTTACATGCAATATAGACAGAAAGGTTGGTGGAGTGGTCGAAGTTGTAAAGATGCAACATTATTTTGTAATGTGCTTCAAGGAACTCGTAAGAAATGCTTCATTTTGAACAAGCATGCCATTCTATACTTGATTGCACCCCACGGAGAAGACGTGCCTTTTGATATGTTTTTCCTAATTGGACTACATAGCTTACGGAAGGCGCGCATGCTGGAAGGAAACGTTGAACCATTTATTTCGTGCAAGTTTCATTATACTCAAGTGATTGGTCACGTGAAGGACATGTATGACTTTCAACCGGATTGGTACCACCTCCTGATAAGTTGCTCGTCTTTACTACTTTTTAAAGTCGAAAACTACTTGTAGTTTTTGTGTGGTGCATGGTGTAGTCGGCGTGATTTATAGGCCTTTTCTAGGCCATGAATACTGGGTGTGTTGGCTAGTGCGTGCACATTTCTCGCGTCTGGTACGTTTCTCGCATATGCATGATGCACTAAATATCATAAATAAAAAAGAAGTGTTCGAATAGGTAACAGTTCCGAATGGCGGTGTGTAGGTCCACAGATCAAATCCAGGCAGCGGGGCTTTTGTTTTCGCTTTATTTTTAGTATAAACGCACAAGAAAACACTTTTGGATTACATTGTTGGACGTCCTGAAGCCTAGGGTAGTGACAGAATAAGACCTATCACTGTAAAAATATCACTTGCGTACCTTTCGGCAATACACACAGTGGGCGAAAGGGTGCAATCCTGAAATATCACGCTTTCCAATGGCTGTTTTAGTTCGCATAAACATGCTTTATTATGGATGTAAGGGGTGAGTTACAGACGCGAGAGAAAAAAAAAACCCTAAGGATGCAATTTTCCTTAGTGTGCAGCATTGTGTCTCATGTGGCTCAAGATACTGGAGGTAAATAGTTAAGTCTAGAGGACGCTTACTATTAAACTCAGTCGTCTTTATATCCACACTATCTGTTAGTCACATATTTCAATAAACTTACCTTGCGCCGGTAAACTTCACCTCGGCACTGCAGCCTGAGCTCTCAACTTTAATCACTTCGTCAATAGAAGGAGAAAAGTATTGGTTTATTATTTTACAGCTGACGAAAACGCGATTTTCCTTTTGTCTGTTAGCAATATATTAGAGCTGTCTTCAGTAAAGTGGAAAGTTGGGCTAGTTGGTGAGTGATCATCATACCTTGCTGGTGAAGCAGCGCACTGACACGGACACAGTGAAGACAAACAGGAAAAGACGACGCTCGCTGTCTTCACGTAGGTGCTTACTTGTATCGGCCTAGAAAATATGGTCTTTCTCCTACGTAGTTCGGAGTCCTGTATTCCGTACAAATGTAATTCGAGTAAGCCAATACGAGGTCGTGTAGGGGCTAATTCTTGCCAATTAGTTTAAAGTTGTGAATAGTTACCTCAGCCTTTAAACATACAATTCTAAGAGCTATTTTTGTTCCGATTATTTCCCCATTCACTGATCCTGTATAGATTTCACCTCTTAATAAGAAAACCTGAGTGGATTGCGATAGCATATGGTAACCTTAACTTCTAACTTATGGAAGTGCAAAGCTTTCTGTCTGAGAAGCCGGTGTGGGTTTTAACGCGATAGCGTCAAGGGCGCCGTGTCACAGAAAATCCGCTGTGGGCGCCGGCGGCGTCCATTAGAGAAAAGCCATCGCAAGCTACACATCCCTAACCACGCAGGCCCCCCTGGCGGCGCATAGCCGCTACTGAACTGACTGAATTTGTTAAGGTCAAATGCTTCAGAAAATTTCTAAAGGACGACTAACACACAACCTACAGAGATAATAACGCCGGAGTGTAATTAGAATATACGAGAAAACATAATTCTTCTACGCGAAAACTCAAACACAAACCCGTTTACCAGCTGCCGTTTGAGGTCTGCCTTAGGGGCTACAGACGCTGTAGGTGTGGATGCTAGGGGCACCCAGTGAGTGTGTCGTCTTTAACGCAGTGAAGTGTGTTAGAGACATGTACTGATGAACGCTGTCGCGTTTCACTCTTAAAGGCGAAGCTTAAGCGTCCTCCAAGTTTTCTCTAGCACTGTGTGCTACTTTTGTAAATGACCACATCTCATTTGAGGACACCACGTTTTGCTTTCATATTTTTAACTTACCTCGTGAATGAATGTTCAAGTTGCCTTAGTTGATGACTCCAGTTGCTTCTTTTGCAGCCAACATAAATGCGTTTCCTATGGCGTATATTACAATGTTTCAAAGGATCCAGGAATGGACGTAGCTCCTGTGATGGAAACAATGAAAACTAAAGGTGAGAATTTTTTCCTTATACTAGGCCGAAGAAAGTGTTTTTTAAACAACGATCGCACTTGAAGGCCACCGCAGTGCCAGTGATCAACGATAGTGCTCACGCAATCACTGAATAGGTCATCGTTTTCTGCGCTGTGCTGCCCAAAGAACAGGGGCTAATTTATTACTTATCTAACATGAAGGTATGTCTTAACAGAATCAGGTCTCTTCTGTAATTTTGAATAATGATGTGTGATATTTTAACAATTGGCAAATGCTGCTGTAGTGGTGCTGCTGTAATGTGGTCCGGCAGCTTGGCCGCGAAGACCCTCTACTACGTGCAGCCGAAAATCAGGCACGACAGCCTCTACGCGCGCAGCGTCATGTGCGCTCAGTTGAAACTGCGGCCCGATGGCTTCGCCGCGAAGATCGTCGTGCGCTTGCAGCTGAAAATGAGAGCTGGGAGCGTCACCGCGCAGAGAGAGAGAGAGAGAGAGAGAGAGAGAGAGATTGAGACAACTTTATTCGTCAGAGTGGGGAGCTAGTTCATGGGCTCGTCAGGAAGGCCAGATGGCCGCCAGGCGATGCGTGACGACAACCTTTTCGGGTTGCTCCACGGCTCAGGTTCGCACGTCCGGGATGGAGCTTAACAGCACTTCCTCCTGCGATGAAGGTGAGGAAAAGGCCATGAGATCGACAGGACGGAGATCCTACTCACAGTTTCGGAGGATGTGACTGAGCGAAGCTAGGTCGCCGCAAAGGTGACTGTATGGACTTGCTCTGTTATGGTAAACGGACGAGTATACGTACAAAGCGTCCTATTTAGCTAGTTTCACTCGAGTAGCTTCCTGTGGTTGAACGTTCCCAGGGTCATTTTCCAGTGGCGGCCTGTCCGAGCCTAGAGATAGCACACTCTGTGGCGCTACAGGTCTGACTGCCGCCTTGGTCAGGTGCTCCGCAGCTACTGACGACGAAGGGCCATGGGTTAATTGGAGGAGTCATGAGGGAGGCACCGGCCGAATACTGCGCCGGGGAGTCGAATACCTGTTCTGGTGAGAGAGTGTCTTTTGCTGAAACTTAGTGGCCTACCTAATTTAGCTCCACCTGGACTAGTATAGCCTCACTGGCTCTGGAATTTTAGGCGCAGGTGTCAGGCGCCACTCCAAACCTTATTGCCTCGCTGCATTCCCTCCTCAAAGCTACTTTTCCGAACATAACGAAACTTGAGTGCGTTCCAATAAATGTACGTAAATAAACATGAGACTTTCAATATACTTACGACTTGCAGTTACCGTATTCAATCCCTTTACGACGGTCTCCTATGAACACGCTCCTCTAGCTTACGTTGTGACTGTGCTGCGTGTGCCGCGCGGGCCTGTTGTTTTACAGCGACGATGTAGACCTCTACCGTCCAAGGAAATCTTCGTGTCGTTGTAAGCAAAAAACTCACCATACGTGGGCCGATCCCGAAGATAGTGCAATGCCGGGCGGACAGGCGGCGGACGTGAAGCAGGCGTTAAGCACTCTCCATACGCGGGCCGATCCCGAAGACAGTGCAATACCGGTCGGACCCACGGCGGACGGGAAGCAGGCGTTAAGCAGTCCCCATACGTGGGCCGATCCCGAAGACAGTTCAACGCCGAGCCGACAGGCGGTGGAGGTGAAGCAGGCGTTAAGCAGTCCCCATACGTGGGCCGGCCCCGAAGATAGTGTAATACAGGCCCGACCCGTGGCGGAGGTGAAAAAGGTGTTAAGCACTCCCCATACGTGGACCGATCCCGAAGACAGTGCAACACCGGCCCGACCCGCAGCGGAGGTGAAGCAGGCGTTAAGCAGTCCCCATACGTGGGCCGATCCCGAGGATAGTTCAACGCCGAGCCGACAGGCGGTGGAGGTGAAGCAGGCGTTAAGCAGTCCCCATACGTGGGCCGGCCCCGAAGATAGTGTAATACAGGCCCGACCCGTGGCGGAGGTGAAAAAGGTGTTAAGCACTCCCCATACGTGGACCGATCCCGAAGACAGTGCAACACCGGCCCGACCCGCAGCGGAGGGGAAGCAGGCGTTAAACAGTCCCCATACGTGGGCCGATCCCGAAGATAGTGCAATGCAGGGGGACCCGTGGTGGAGGTGCAGATCGCCATTAAGGGGGCCACATACACAGCTTCGCTGGTTATCCTTCTTCACAGAGTGGAAGGGCCCCGAGTTTTTTGTTTAATTTGTATTTTAATGCCTCGATGCAATTTTTATAAACATCAAATAGTCAGCACACTTTAGCAATGCCGCTATACTAAAATTTTTATAATTCTGTCTAAGTTCTAGTTCTATGATTTTGCATGATTACAATGCGAGCATACCTGCATTATTTCAATGCGGGTATGCTCGGCTAAAAAGTGAAAAGCTATTCACTTGAGAGCGCCCAAGCTCCCCATCTACATGGTATACCGTAAAACACGTTGTGGGGCTAGTTGGTACATAGCTTTCAGTAGATGAAGCGCCAATAGTGACGACACACAGGAAGTCTGCCCTGTCTTTATTCTTTCCTGTGTGCCGTCACTATTGGCTCTTCATATATGAAAAATACATGGTATACAACAAGGATTCTATCACGATTACAATAGAGAATAATAGTGCAATACTACTGATTAAAATTCAAACAACAATTTCACGTGTTAAGCAACGTAATACAAAAGGAACAATTTGACAATAAACTACGGAATACCTAGATATACAATTATAGTGACGAAGAAAAATTTTCACATCAAGAAATCCTCTCGTATGGTACGTATGCTAGATTTGTCAATGTAAATATTTGAGGACATCTTTTTAGTCAACAAATGTGCAAGTTCATGACGTAACATTCGTCGTCCACGTTCAGTGCTACAAAACGGAAAGCGCCAAGGTTCCTTGTTGTGAAATGGATATACAACAGTATTAGTTCTCAATGACAGTATGTTTTGAAAAGCGTTATCACAGTTCATTAAAACTTCTTTCTGGGCGAGTTGGTGCATACTTGACATGAAAACTGTTTACAGCGCAAACACATGCAACCACAAAGTATAAGGGACAGGACACACAGTTATGTACAGATTTCTTGTATTTAATACATGAGGAATATTCGTAAAATTTAGGCACTAGTATAATCGTAAACTGTCGGGAAAATTGCTCATCGTGTGCATTATAATCCTAATTGGCGATATGACGTAAAGCTTTCTTTTGAATTAAGTGAAGTCTGGTAATGTTAGGCAATGTGGTATTTCCCCATATAAAGGAACAATAGTTAATATGTGATAAGAACAGTATGTTGTAGATGGATAATTTGACACAAGATGGTATGGGCGAAACTTTGCTAGCATGGCAATGCATTTATTTGAATAACTTTTAACCAAGCTGTGAGTGAGGATCGCAGCTCAGGTCTTTGTTAAAAAGTATTCCAAGCGTTTTTACCATATCTACCATTTGAACATTGGAGTTCTGAAGCTTTATCACTGGTTCTAATGATAAATAGCTCTTACGTACGTGAAACAATACGGTCTTTTTGTTTTTTGTTTTTGAAATTCACTAACAAGCAGTTTGCAGTGCTCCATGAACTGAGCTTTGCTATCCTTCTGTTGATAACTGGGATAAGTGACTGTGTGTTGCTGCCTCTAAATATGACGCTTGTGTCATCTGCGTACAATAAATAAATCGGTTTGTCGCCAATAGTTGTTATTTATTAATCTATAAAATAAGCAGTAATGGACCCAGTGTACTTCCCTGGGGAACTCCTGTGGCGATATACTGACAAGAAGAAATGTTTTCCCATTGCCACGCACTGTCAACGATATTTTAGGTAAGTTTTTAGGAGAAGCGCTGCGATTCCGCGAGTACCATATAATTCCAATTTTTCCAACAGTGTTTGAAGCTTGATGCGGTCAAACATTCTTGACTAATCAATAAACACAGAGATACACATTTCTTTGTTTTTAAATGCTTCTGGAATTATTTCTTTTTGCTTTAGCACAGTGGTTTCTGTGGGCTTGTTTGGTAGGAAACCATACTGCGATAAACTAACTCAAACTTCAAGCAGAACTTTATTAGTCCCTTATAAATTACCTTCTCCAAACCTTTTGAATAAATAGGTATTATAGAAACGGGCCTGTAGTTGACCTTGTCGTTTTTGTCACTACTTCTAAAACGCATGCTGACGTTACGTATTTTCATTAGTTTTTGAAAACTGCCTGCTGATATTGATAGGTTGTATAACTAAGTCAATGCTGGAGCTATTATTTTAACGATGTGTTTAGCCGGAGCAATCTGTATATCATCGATACCTTATGTTTTGATATTCTTGAATGAATTAAGTATTACACATATTTCCGCCTCATCAGTTGGGTCAAGGTATATGCTGAAAGTGTTTCTATCTATGGGATGTTTAATCATACTTGGATATTGAGGACAGGAAGCAATATCTCTGAGAAAGTTCTTAAATTGTTCTGAAAGTTCAGATCCCTCAAAAGGTTGTCCTTGAAAATTTCTTGTCGGCACACGATGGCGCACTTCAATATCTGTTTTCGTGACACGTTCAATTAAAGTAGCACCGATTTTTGCATAACTTTAAGAAGGCTTTCGCTTTCAGTCAAAGGTACACCTTTTATCTCAAGGTAGTAGTTTCATGAGTACTGCTCAGACGCAGTAACGCGGTTCTCAATCCGGGTAACTTACTTTGACCGCGTTAAGCAATCCCCTACAAGTATCGTGTTAATTGCCTTGAGCTCCTTGTTTTCAATTTCATCTTTTTCTTGCTCGACTTTCCAGCGTTCGTCATGACAGAACTCGGCACTTGTCTTTAGTTCTGTTAGTGTTTCTTTTTTAGTTCGCGTTACAGCTTGGATTTGAAATCCGATGTCTCTTTCCTAAGTTCTTCATGAAACTTTGCGGAATCAGCCATAACAAGCACAATAAAAGGAGACAAACAATAACTTTTATCAGCAGCCCCTAATGCTGAACTCAGAGTGTTTCGTACACTGATTGTGGGGAATAATGGTTCTAACCTGCAAATATACAAGTAAAACTTCAGTAGGTCGTCGGGCTGCTCTCGCTGCTGCCAAGTGGTTCGCAGATCCGAGATGCAGTGCTTTATGTAGCCACGCGTAGCTCGCTCTTCACCTTGGTGGGCGTGAGCTCACCGGCAGTCACGCGTGGTCGCCACAGCACGCCTTGCACAAGCTGATATCAGGGCGCGAAGTACGCAGTTGACTGCCAGAGGAGTCCGAGCTGCAAACATATACAAGGAAAACTTCAGTGGGTTATCGAATGCAATCGAGGAATTTTGCCCACCTATAAGGTTGAATTACTGAAATATAGACACAACGAAGAAAAATCACAATTTCAATAAAAGTTTCCTTATGTGAAGCGCTATAATACCCCTGTTGAACACTGTCTCGAGAATACTGTCTCGAAGCCTCTACGTCACTGTTTAGTTGTTGCAGGTCAATGAAGTTTTGAATCTTGCAACTTACCTTCTTCCAACGATGTCGCGACGATTCACCTTGTAAGAAAACATTTTTGAGGTTACAGACTCTCAGTAACCTATTGTACTCGGCACGTTTCTACAGTACATCCTTTATTATTTGTCGGCACGGCATTCGGCGACCTTGTGGGTCCACCTCCTAACCATAACTTTTTATTCGTACCCAAGCTGCTGTGACGCTACAGAAATAAACGCTAAGTAGTCTTTTGCCATCAATAGGTACGATCCTTGGTGTTCCCCTTATCTGAAATAGTGATGGCATAGCGCTAGCGCTCTGAGGGCGAGACCTACAGGATGCCTCGCATGGGGACACCTCAGCATTCCGGCCTCGCGAAACTTGGAGTCATGAGACCATGATGAAGGCACAGAACATCGGCCCAAACACAGCTGGTGGTTTCCAAGGCTACGCCTGCATCATCACACTTCGGAATCACAATTTTGTCCTGAGTTGCAAACGTTGGAGCCGTCATTGTTAGTGTGATTCGATACGTGTGCATTTGATGTCCTGGCCGCTTTGAGGGCTCGGCCTACAGGCCAGGTGTTGACAAAGAAATTCATGGTGCCGGCCCTGAGGGCTTAGAAGTTACCGTCGAAATGGTCTTTAGCGCGCATGGGCAAGTCATTGGCCATCGCTGGTTTTACACCCACCACTCTGCTAGGCAAGCTAAATTACTAGACACGACAGTTCATATTGAAGTGAGAAAACTGAAAGCGATTCTTAATAGAACTACGGATAGCCAGCATTATGTATATTATACTAGCCATCTTTCGTGACGCTGTAAGCTGGGAATCTTTGAGGTAGCCAAAACTCATAAGAAGGATCTGTACCGACGACGGGGGCGTTGTTCGTCATTTAAATATTCTTACGCCAGCAATAGTTCAAAGAATGTATCCCGGTAATGTCTTAAGCACGGCCTTGAAGGATGCATGTAAATTAAAGAGTAAATAATCGTTAGTAAGAAAAAGGCTTACAACTCACTGTAACCAGCCGCTAGCTTTCATAACAAAATACCTGCTTGAGAAAAGCGCTCAAGAAAGTATCAGAGATCTCCTAGTGCCGCAGTTCACGATGAAAGGAATGTTAGTGCACGCAAACGTAAGCCCTCAGTGTAACTCTATCATAAGAGCTTGTTGCCATTCCAGGTGTTAGACCTACAAACAACTTAGAATTGACGCAAAAGTTAAAGGCACTGCATGTGAATATGTGTGTTAAATTTAATCTAGCCTTACTCCCCCTACGCCAAATGTTACTTACACGCTGCTACTTCCAATCCACCACAACGAAAATCATCAAAAAAGGATAGACAATGAACGTTACGATAAATGGGTGTCGCGTGAACACAGATGAGAAACTTCTGAAAACAATGCCGTAACAATTCAAACTACCTCAACAAAATTGCGTATAATTTAATTTTCAGTTACTGCAATAACGCTCTCTCTTTTACACACAATAAATGCAATGTCATATCTCATCCACAAGTTGAATACATTCCAACAAAGAGGTAACAGAAAAACAAAACCTTCGGCACGTCACGCGAGCACTTTTCCCACCGTGTGGCACCAACCTCCCTGGCAGCCTAGCGCGTTGGGAATAGGTCTTGCTACGAAAGTTACGTCTCCGTGTCGCCCTTACTCCTGCGGTAACGTGGTCGTGGTCGGCACAGTACCATGCCTCCATCAGCGATTCCTGCCCCCTCTCTCCCGCTCCTGTCTGCGAGGTCGACACTAGGCACCTCCTCTGGACTTGCCCCTCTGTACACGCGCTCCGGCAGAGACACCTGCTTCGATGTGGCCCACCCCGAGGTCGGCAGCCAGATGTAGACAGTTGGATCTTGGGGCCCCGCCACCGGACACTGCCGGACTTATTCCGGGAATCCGGCATGTATCTGCACTTCTAAATAATTTTTTATGCTAGAAGGCACGACGTTGCAATAAAAAATATATAAAGAAAGAGGTATAAATATTTCAAAGAGAGTTCTTCAATTGATTAAGTAAAAAAAGTTGTCCATATATAGGAAACAGTATTAAATTGTTAGTTTATTTACAGTTTTTTGCTCACTTTACACCTGACTGCGCCAGCGCAGACCATAAGCCCAGTACCAATTTATTATTTTACAATATATTCCCTTTTACTACTCATGCAAGCCATCGCTTTAGTGATTCATTATCATACCCAATTTAATATTTTGTTTGCCTTTATTCCTTGAACATTTTTGCTGGTTCTCTTTTCCTTTCGCCGTCATCCTCCGACGGTATGCATGCGAACGGTCTGTAATTCCAGTTTCTGGTTAAAATTTTACATCTACCACGAATTGCTAGAACTCGGTCGCTGACGCAGTTCAGCTCCTGCGGCTCTCTCTCTCTCTCTCTCTCTCTCCTACACGCTCCGCTTTCTTCATTTTTTCCAAAATGTAGCGCGATTATCTTCATAACCCCTGCTTCTTCTGGGAAAACCAGGCAAACTGACCTAACACCTACTTCCACACATAAATAATTTACCGTTGAAGCTTTCTATCTGCGCATTTGTGAAAACCAACCCAAATGCCGTTAGCTCTGTTTTCTATAACAATACCCCCCTCCCCCCCCGCGTCCCGCCAAGATGAGAATTTGCTTCCCCTCCGCCCAATTTTTTGCCTCCATTTCTTTTTGAGCACTCGGACTTCAGTTGCCATAGTTCCTGCGCCGAGTCATCATCCTGCTCCGCCCCTATTGAGTGTGCAGGAGAGCGAGCTACATAAACGCGAACACACACATGAACATTGCTAGAGAAAGCAGTTGTTGCCCTGAAAAAGATAAGTCCACTTGGGGAAACGTTGGGTCCGGCGACATTTCTTATCCTACCCCTATACATCATGTGTGTAGGACGGTCGTTTTCATCCTTCGTAGCCATACGTGTGCCCTAATCAGTCGTTCCGCTATGTGTTTGGAACCAAATCACTTCCGAATATCTCGTATGTTAGCCATATATACGAAGCAATTAACCACAGATATTGCGCGCAGACAAACTCGGGGCTGTGGCAAGCCCATTAACGCACCTAGAACAAATGACGTCGGTTCTTTTAGCAACATACTACATTTTTCTTGGCAACTGATTGATACCACTCTTACTGTCCTCTGTAAAGTGTGCGCCAGCCCAATCCTAAATAGACAAAGTAATGCTCCAAATAAGGTTGTTAATGAACGGAGGTGCGTACCACGACAGGTGGCAACGTCTTGTTTCAGTGATTTATTCCTTTATTTTAATTAAAATAAAAGCAGACTAAGATGGGCATTGCGTACGGAGTTAATAAAAATCGTGATCGTTGGAACTGACGAATTATAAACAACAAATTATACAATAAACATACAAAAACTACAGAAAGAACGAGGAAGGGAAAAAAAGGATAACGTCAGTAGTAAACCAGTGTCAATTCAAAAACAAGCACAAGCATTGCACTCAAGTGCAACAGGTGAATTATTCTGTAACACTTTCGCGAGAAAGAAAATACTAGAACTGTTACTAGCTGCAGGAATAGCTAGTGTCACATGTTGTGCTACAAACATAAAAATATACTATAAACAACAATCAATACAAGTCAGAAAACAAGTGTGATTACGAAAAGTTTTAGGCATTATTGATGACGAACCGATAAGAGCGACATTAGATGCTAAAACGTCTCACAACTATCGTGTATGCAAGATACACATGTGAAAAACTATAGAGAGTCAAGACGGTTTCACAATACTTTAATGTCACAGTTTGCAGAAGTATCACAAGAACTGTAGTACAAAAAGTGCCTTTTGCTGGCATTATTCATTTTTCTTTACTAACTTTTTCTTTTCTTTACAGAACTCGGCTGCAGTCAAGGTGCTTATACTGAGAACTCTGTAGGAATGGATAGTTTAGGCTTTGAAGGAGGTAAAGGTTTACATATGTGGATTCTAAATTTTACGATTGGTTTTGATCTTGCAAGTCTCAGACTTTTTTTGCATTGAACAAAATCTGGTTTACTATAATTTCCTCTACAATTTAATTCGCGTAAATGGCGAGGGCCTACGTACCAACGTCGTCTAAACATGGTAAACTGCTGGGAATTTTCTCCCCTAAAGAGCTAAATATTTGCTTTCTATTTCATATCGATGAGAGCGTTCATACTGCTAGCTGTATAAGCAAATAATAGATAGCATAGAATTAGATAAAGAGAAGCGATGTTACGCATTCGTTACGTTTTTTTTTCGCTATACAACAACCTACTTTAGTCGTGTTGCTATCGCAAGCACTTTTCAGCGGTGTGTTTGTCTTAAATATATGTTTACTGCATGGTACAACAGATGTTGCACCCTGACGGCGCACAAGCAGCCAGATGAAATACCACTGCCTTAAATATACGCGTAGTGTATGCGAAAAATAACAGGAAATAGAACCCCACTGATCCCAGCTGTTTGTTTTAATTGAAGAGTGGAGGGCAGCAGCTCACTATTTTTTTTTGAAGTTCCACTCCGTGAGCTTTACAGTTCGCGTTATTAATATATGTGAGGGAGACGGCTTGGCGAAAGCTTCGACTTCGAAATAAAATTTAGCTTGCGCTTCAATTCACCTAATGAGATCCCTTTGCGATATGAAACTGGAAGAGATATAAAGCTGTTGTGGTGTGTGACCGACTACCTTGAAGTGAAAGGCCATGAAAAAGCGGTGAGGGGTAGGAAGGTCAGCATCTGTTCATATGTGCAAAAGTTTTTCTATATCACATATTAGTAGCGGAATCTATCGAAACGCTTCATGTTTGCGTTTGGTTATGGTTGCCTTTTTCAAACAATGTGAAGTTGCCGATTAAAAAACGAAGAAATTATTTATGCTGAAGGCAATAAATTATGCAACGAATTCTAGGCCGGTGAAGTGCTCTGTGGCCAGGAGCACTGATATGGCGAGCTAACGCTCTCTTGCATCTTTTTGTCTAGTTGTAAGCTGTGGCGTTATTTTTCTATTATGAAGAACCAAGATATTGATTCACTGGTATTGTATAAATAACAAAAACCGGGCACCATAACTAGGTATACATGAAATATTCTGACTGCAATGCCCCTAGTTAATACTTTTTTCAGATTTCAACACGCACCGTTAAATATCTCCGCTATGAGTCAAAGTATTGCATTAGATTGACAGATTGAGTATTTACACATTTGAATGTATTGAGCATAAGCAGTGACGGGGATACCTATAAGTTTTATTACGAAGGAGTAATTGCAGCTTGGAAGTACTTACTGAACCTGCATGAATTTCGAGTATATGGGCCCCTACAGTCACTTGTAACATAACCTGGAAAACAATGGTGTGTGATACTGTAGAATTTGGAAGCAAAAACTTATTTTACACTGGTGCTGTTAGAAGCTCACTCGGTTTCTCTTGACGTGCGCAGCTTCGCCGAGCTGGGGGAGAGAGAGCCGAGAGAGAGTGAAAGCAGAGTATAAAAATAGCATTGCGCAGCATAGTTACGCGGCGAGGGTGGGTGCAGCCTAGCGGTGGCGAAGGAGCGGGGCACACGCGAGCGAGGAACGTGGCCTCGATGCGTGCCCTCATCTGTGGCGTGCGAGGCGGAGGATTCAGGCGAGGGGGGAGGGGTGTTCTCCTCCGGCGGCTGCTAGGGTGCCTCGATGTCCTTCTCACCCGCCACTCCATACAGAGCGGAGACAACCGCGGCGTCTACTACGGCGTTGGCCACGTGAATCGCAGACGCCGTAGTAGCCTTTGGTGGACGCCGTACGCATGCGTTTCCGGCTCTCGTATGTCTTGTGTGCGGTTTGGCACTACTTTACTGGCCTTCCCCCAGCTTCATTGGTCTCTTGTGTTTGCGAAAGCAGAACCACGCATAATTTTTTTGATGTAAAGTTCACAAACGATTGAGTGGGTACAGTTTGGTCAATTTGGCCGAACAGTTTCTGCAAGCAACTTCTCTTAAAATTTCCTATTTTTCTTCCGTGTTGCATTGTGCTTCAGAATAACTTGCATTTGAAAATAAGTTTCTCGACTTTCTCCTTGAGGAGAAAGAAATTGTGCCTCAATTTTCTGCCCTAAATACAGTTATTTAAACACACACTTTCCAGACTTTCAAAATGGACGAAAGTATACTTTCCAGTACTATGATCGAAAGGAAAAGTGTGCCGTCATTACCTTCTCGGACAAACGATGTAAGAATTGCACCTAGCACCTTGCAGCTACCTTCAAAATAAGGAATGCCTACAGTGTTACAAAAAGGTTTTAAAAGAAAATGCTACATCTATGCAAAATACAGAAAGTGCAATAACAATATACATTTAGGAATCGTACCACGTCGATAATTGTTACAGATGATGCGTAGGTATCATTACAACTTTGCACCGTAAGTACATATGTCAAGATTTATGAATTACTGTTTTTCCACTGATTCTCAGGAAAGACAACAATTTGCGATATAAGTAATTACAGCTTGATTATTTGCAAGAAAAGGCATTACTACACCTTAATTGTAAATTTTCGATAACACTACACCTCAATTGTAAGTTTTTATGCATGTCTCTATGCTATCAACAAAGGAAAAAAGAACATTTGACCATACATAACCAGCCAATGCATTTTATGCAAGATGGAGATATACTTGATGGTTTCATTTACAAAAAGAGTATACTAGAAATCATGCCCAGGTGTAATTTTTAATAGCGTGCCTCGCCTTGCCGTTCCACTACAGAACTAAGTCTTGTTTTGTGCGCTGATGGCGTTTGATGGCTTCTGCTGGGAAATGCTCCTAAGTAACCCCATACATTTTATCATAAAACACTGATTCACTGATCGAGCCTCTTTAATTCCCTGGTACTTTTTTGGGAAGGATAAGTTCTTACTAAAATAATTGAGCAGCGATTACGCAAGAATATCATTCTGCTCTGTAAAGCAAGGTGGGTGTGGAACTGCGTAAAAGTGGTGTAAGCGTGCACGCGGAGCCAGCTTCTTGAAAATTTCGGCCAATATGGTCTTGATCATTGTGTCGTTCGAAAAGGCACTGCTGACGTGCCCTTTCATATCCTGTGAGTTGATGAAAAAGCTCAGAACGCAGCATGAGCATTCCCACCTACTACGCAATGCTACATTTTGACTGATCTAATATCCTTTCTTTATGCTATATATATAATATTACTGTAGTATCATGGACGATGCGGTGTACATCGCAGACGCAGTAGCAAACGAACTTTACCCCACAGACGCAGTACACACGGCACTCACGCTAGCGTCCCATGAATGCTGACGGCATTGACCGTGGCACACCACACCAAACAGAGCTTGAAGTTGGCGCCTTCTCTCTCCATGGCTGCCACGAAGGAACTCCGGCAAGGCGAAGGAACGTGCCGAGGGAAAGGATGCGTGGTATCGGGCAATGGAATTTCGATGGGCGACAAGAGACAGCTGCCAGCTTGCTCGTGTGCTCGGCCGTTTGTTCAGGCTGTTCGCCTATGTTGGCAATCAAGGTCGATAGTTTCGGCACAAAAATTCCCTGGGAGCCTTTTTCAAATGTTAAAACCTGCGCGTAAGTTGTTTCTATATTACGAGTGCTTTTATTCAATGAATTGAAGCAGACCTTATTGGCTTTGTTCTTTTTCGAGTTTAAATTGCTGTACGGCTGCGTAGACGTGAAATCGTAGAGGTCCTTGGAAAAATATCAAGGTTTTACGGATCTCGTACAACGTTGTCCAATATTGTGGGCAGTAGATATTCATTATGTTTTTTACTTACTGCAAACCAAATTGGCCCAAGAGGCACTGGCAATACAACTGCCAAGATATCTCGATTGCATAGAGAACATGGGAGTAAGAAAAGTAAACAACAGAATGAAAATTATCAGCACCTAGTCGTGCATCATAGGGTTTTGCAAGGCTATTATGATTGGATACACAACGTGTAAAGGAGGGTTCATTATATATATAGGTTATTGCAAATACAGGCTTGAAAAGCGTGTTAAATAATGTTGGGCAGGTCTTGTAGACAATGGAGAAAGGTACTCTCTGATATCTACAGCTAATCTGACGTTTAGAGGTAAGCAGAAAAGTTGTAAGGACAATAAAGTTTCTATCTAAGCACACTTTATTATAGCCAGTTCAAGCAGTTATATATTATTCATTCTGTGTTAGTTACTGTAGACGAAACAGCGTGTTCAGCTTTACAGTACGTACCTTAAAGATTTCGCTCAATATTTTCTACTCTAGGTTAAGTTTCGTTCAATCAAGTACATTGCGATGCTTCGCATCAGCGCACATGACCACTGTGATCCTGGGACTGCGTGCTCAATATTTAAGATTCAGTTTCTCTTAACGGCATATGCAGTTTATCTAAATAAAGGAGTATGCGTATGAATCATAAAAACTTTCTTCGATAATTTACGAATCTTCACAGAAGATTCTGAGAAAGACATTATTCGAGAATATTCATTAAAATTCAACCTCGATTCAGGTGTGCACTGCTGGCAAAGGTTATCTTCACCCTGAGTGCACAATTTCCCTCCATCCTGCCTTTTGCTAGTTTTGCGATGCATTTTTGCTACCAAAAATCAGTCGTCCGCAATCACACTCTACTTCCGGCGCATAACTAAATTTTTCCGTCATTGTGACTCCGCGTTCGTATCGTCTTTTGTTGAAATGAACTTTTTCTAAAACGACACCGGCTTTTTTTGCGTCAAGGGGCCTTTATTGCTGTTGCGTTAAAACGAAGTGCTCTGTACTACATATCAATTTAACTATTTCAAGAAACTTGCATCCGGAGTCGCTGTGTTAGCCATTTCCGGACTCCAGGCTGTCGAGCAGTCTTACCATTCGAAGACTACCTGAAGGACCAATTTAGGAGCTAACGCACTAAATGGGAAGGACACATTCGAAGTCTACTGGATATGAAGCCTGTTTCATCGTCGTTAAATATTCCCCAAATTAGAAACGTTTTCTGCAAAGTTGATGTGCGTGTATGAGGTAACCAAGGGCTTTGATGCGCCATACAAATTACTGTGCTATACCGCGTGATATTTTCTTCAGAGCTTTGGAAACGGACTTGGTTCAAAGGTTCCACGAGCACAGCAAGCCCAAGAAGTCAGTAAGGATATCTTCGAAGATGAAAGCCGTCCTCGCAGATTATATCGCACGACACTCAATCGGCTACTTCAGAGCCTAGGAGCTATCGATCAACCTATAACATTGAATACGCCTGATCTTGCAGAAGAATGGAGATGGGTTTCTCGATCCCTGCATACAGTGGACAGTATAGCTTGTGCCCTGGAGCGGCTCTACGGAACACCATAGATAACCTTAAGCGGTACTTGTTCTACCTCTTTATTGACTGACATACAGTGTCTTGTGCTGCAAAGATGAGTACGGTAACAAAGGGCTCCTATGAACAGCCGGCCCATGTTTTCAGTGCGTGAATCAACGTCATATCATCATCATCATCACCATAATCATCATCATCATCATCATCATCATCATTATTTTTATTATCAGCACTGGATACAAGGTGAAAAAGGGACAGCCGGAGAAAAAGCCGAAATTTCTTCGGCTTGACAATATGACAATACATCGTAGATGTAAAAAGATGCAAGCGTGAAAAAGGAGAAAGCGCCTCCAAGAGCACTAAGTAGACGTGATCTAGAAGCGCGCAAAGCATAGAGATTGCCTGATCTGGCTTTTCATGCTGAAATGATTGAAAAGGAAAGTTTGTAGTGAACCAATAAAAACAAGCTATGAGCGCGAACATCACTAAAAAGACGTGCAAGCTGAACACCTTCAAAGAATGGTTCAAGCCAAGAGCAGATAATTATTGGAAAATAAATATTGCTATGATGAATCACCAAACTAAACATAATTTCTTTGGATGCCTGGTCCAAATCATAGTTCTGAAAAAAATCAACTTACTTTGTCTACAGGGCCCTCCTAGACAAATTCGATGTTAATCTGAGCATCTGCGACGTAGTTTTACTCTTTTTGTGGACCAGTTTTGATACCATCGATCGGTCACGCCGCCGCAACCGACGTCCAATTTTCGCGTAATGGGGCATATAATGCTTTCATATTAATAAGTTTGTCTGAAGTACCACATTGTGTCATATGCTTCTTTTATCTATTAAATAAACACGTACGTATTTTATATTTCAGGTAGCATAAAATGTGAGCTACACGTTTGGTACCTGTTCTTTCACCAGGACAAGTCCAACTGCATCAGAGAATACAACTACTTGTGTGGGAAGCGCCCAGATTACAAATCATATGACCACACAATGTGTGACTGGTTAGTGCCCAAAACATGACCTATATAACCATCAGTGGTGTTTTTGGAAATAAATAATTGCTCTTACAACCTATACATCATTTGTGTCAGTCAATTAAACAGTAAATAATTTTATGTCATGTAATTAAAGAAACAGGCAGATGAGTGACGGGTAAAACTTACAATGGCGCAGCTTGCAGAGTCCGCAGCTATCATTAACCACTTGCGGTAGACATTGTCGGCTCCTGCGATTTCTTGGTGTAACCCGTCTGAAGAAGCATTAACGACAAAAAACGTCTTGCGTATTTATTGACATGCTAGTTGAAAAACGAAAACTGAGTTATAAATTCAACAGCTTTCTCTCATTAGCAACGTTAACAAGTACGGTCCCACTCGTACACGGGCTAACATGAACACCTCTCATGCGATGACCGCCGGACACTCGCTGTCAAAATGCTGGCGTGAGGAAGAGTGGCCGCAGCAGCGAGCGAATTGAATTGGAATTCATTGCCGTCTGATATTTTTGGTTCCAATAATTTTCTCGCTGAGCTGGAGTGTCACCTTCTCTCTTAAACTCGCTTTCTGTTGTCTGTTTTTTTTTGTACATTCATGTTGGATGTAACCTACACCTGCTTGGGCCACCACATTGGCCTGCAGTATTTTGAAATAAAATAAAAAAATGCCCTTCGTGCTGCCTCTCGTTTCAACGCGAACTAAGCATCGGGAACACAGTGCACACATAGCTATCATTTCTCGGTAATCCTAGACTCTGTGCGAACCGCAGATTCCTTCACAAGGTAGAGCCCATGGGGCTCTTGCATTACCCAGGGGGCGCTGCGAGAAGGGTGCTAAAAAGCGCCCTCTGTCCTAAAATGGGTCGTACCAAGCTCGGTAGTCTGCTTCGGAAAGCACGTTTACAATATGGACCCGCCACTTTCGGTTGTGTTGTAGCACGGCCTGCTGCATATATCGGGCGCCGAAGATTTTTTCAGGGTTGGCACGCTGCGTAAAGGCAAGAAATTATGCAGTGCCGAATACGTGTACGCCGTTCAAGAATTAGGCGGCGAAGTTTTAGCACGGTGTCAATCGCAAGTGAAGCGAGTCGCGTACGAAGTGGAACTACAGGTAAGGTTTGCACGCTAGCTGCTAGATTCAGGCGCACAAACGCGAGGAAATGCGTGCTATAAATGAATCCACAGCAGCGATAAGCAGACATCATGTGTACGGAACTGCTCGAGCACACGACGGTACGCGCCGCGATGTACGAACTGCTCGAGCGCACGATCGTACGCGCCGCGACGGCAGCGGTCTTTCGACATGCCGCCAAACGGCGGGCCTCCTGCAATCTTTGTTGACTGCATGCCGCAAACTGATGCAATGGATATGAGCTCGCACGTGCGTGCGAATCGCGCTGTAGCGCGAGCTTGTGCACTGCTCGCTTGATGTAGCTTTTCATGACAGCGCTCGAACATCGATGTGCTGCAATCAATACTGCCTTGCTGCGCTGCCTCAGCGTGCTGGCTTGAGATCAAGGATGAGCGCATTTAACTCTCTTAACCTGTGCTGCTCGTAGTGGAGTAGTGAATTGTCATCGAATGAGCCCGACCATTTGTGCCCATTTGCATACACTTCACCACTTCGCATCGGTCGAATTGTTAATTGTCGCTGTGGCCGGGTCTCGAATCGTAAATTACCAGCCATGCCTGCTGCTATGTCGGTCTGCTGTCGGGACTGTAGGTGCAAAAGACCGAAATTTCGAACGCAGATAATCAAGCAAGCTTCAAGACAGGCGAAGCAGTCAGCATGGCACGAAGTTTCGCTTACTCAGCGCGACGAACTGCAGCTATGCAGCGCGCCCGACGCTCCACTTCGTGAGGCCTTGAAGGAAAACGGTAGAATCTGATGTTGGGATTCAGGCCTTCTTGTTCATGGCAGCCCACGACGCAGAAGTAATGACGGTGACGCCTTTTCGAGGCTGGGCTAGGTCTCTCCAGATCGGCATCACCGATTCCTTCTGCTCCCAGCATTACGTCCCACGGCACACGGAGAGTCCGTTTTCGTTAAACTATAGGCTGCGGCGAGCTCGCAGCGTGGTCGGCGTGGTCTGTGAGAAGTGACGAGCCTTTTCGCACTCGCAACAGGGCATAAAAAAGTGCGAATCGACGCAAAACTCGGCCTAGAAACGTGCTTCGCCACAGCCAGGGCTCAATACGACCCAAGCTGGTACGACCCAGATGTCGTTTCCCGCACAGCCGCCAGGCGCCGCTACTATACCTCAAACTCCAGCGCAAGACGCCCATGCCGTAACGCTCCGTCGCGTCATACGCAGCCTCCTCCAGAGTAGAACGACTCCCTGCTGCCTTAGGCGCGCAGAAAGCGTGATTCCTGTAGACCATACTCCCTTGGGCGTGATAGATTGAGGCATCATCCTTCTTGGCTCACCCGCGCACGCTTTCGCTCGCACACTCCGCGTACGTCTTGGGCCGTGATGTTACTTCGACTTTACACAGAATATATCTCGGCGATGTGGGCGCCTGCGCTGACGACCATGGCGGAATTTGCATCGAGTGTGAATATAATTTATATTGCAATAAAAGATCCACACAGCAATTCCTCTGGGATTTGTTAAGTATGCTTAAGCATTTTGCCACTTGCTCCTTTCCACGCAGCGCGGTGTCCTTATCAATGTTATGAAATTTGATACGACCGGTATGAACCGTTATCAGACTTTATCGGCCGTAATAAATTGTTGTGACTCCTGATAGGAGTCACAACAAAATGTTGTGACAAACAAATGTTGTGATAGGAGTTGTGACTCCTATCAACCGTTATCGGTCATTATCAACCTAGTTGAACTGGATCCGACCCTTATCAACCCCTTTCGATGCTTGTTAACCTTACCAGAATTGATCCGACTCTTTTAAACCCTTATCGCAGTTGGGAACCTTATCCATCCTCGTCGAACCATTATCAGCCGTGCTGAGACCCGTATAATCACTCATCAGTCCTTATCCCTATGAAGTCATTGACTGCTTGTCTCTCTGTGTAGTACGACGTGAAGCCCATGAGTCCTCACAGGTCGGCGACATTTCGCTTGGGGAAGGAACGCCCGAATGTAAGGCGAATCCAGCGACCACCGAAACAGATCGAGGATGTGGTGCGTTTGGCCTTAATTTTTCGCAAAGTCTGAGTTTTCTCGATGTCTACAATGCTCTAAGTCAGCTCTACGTGTGGTCCTAGAGATGGATTTTATGCAAGATCAAGAAATCTTTCAACAACGTCTGTTCTGCTTTGACATTTATCTTGTGCTGCCGGAGCAGCACATTCATATGGTTCAGATATATTCACTTTGTGAGACACTCGGCTTCCGAGCGTAGGACCGTAGGCTCGAAACTCACCACCGCAAACGTTGTAAAGTGAAGCTTTCTTCGCCTCTTCTTCTGACTTTCCGGGTGCTGCTGCCGCAGTTTTGGTTTAGCTTGCGCCCACATTTTTCAACTGCGCCATTTTAGGGATCGGCCAATATTATTAAAGTGCACTATTTTCTGGCTGAGCCAATAGCCTCACACTGCACTATCTTCGGGCTTCATAATCTGTAGAGCGACGAATGGTGTGTGGCACTGATCGAAATCGAACCTTCGAAGGAAAAAGCTCATCGGCCACACGGCACAGACTGCTTCACTGCTACCGACTCAGACACTGAATTCCAGGCCAGTGTCCGGCTTGAACAGAACGAGTAGCGGATGTGCGTCTTCTCTCCTGCTATTTTGAAACCACCAGCAGAACTGACCCGTTGGCTGAGAGAGCTTCAAGGCGAGTAGGCCTACGGAAGATGCGGCGGAACTTCCGCAGACTCGAGACACAGCCTATTTGTGCCACTCGAGAAGCTGGTGTCAAAGAGGTTCAGTGAAGGTCCGCACATACCCACGGGTACATAATCGTGGGAACGGTCAACATTGACATACGCATTGGCGCATAAGCATGGTTACGGCCCACATTACGCAGTGACACAAATTGGTGTCAAGGAGGCTCACAGAAGAGCCGCACATACTCACTGACTACACCAGCACATATGCAGAGGCCTTCGGGATCGGTCCACATTTGTAGACTGCACTAACTTCAGGATCGGTCCTCGCAAAGTGCCGGAACGTCGCCAGATGCTCATCATATACTCGTTACAGAATACTGGGTTGGACTCATAAAGAAATATTTAGTGCCCACTTTGTGCAGTATTCGGGTAGGCCAGATTCATCCATCACATATCTCCAGCTCTACTTTGTCGCACTTTTGTAATGTGTCGCGAGTCGCTGGCTTGCAGAAATTGTGATCCGACGCTACAGCCTGTTCCTGATCAGTGCCTCATTAAAAGTAGTTATTGCATCTCCAAAATATTCCACTTTAAAGCAGGAGTGAGAAGAATTTCCATCAACACCAGAAGTTTTTTATTGTAACGTATATTCACCCGACCTTATTTTGCGCAGTTGTGGTTTCCGCTGCATTACAGTTACCTCTTCTGTTCGTCTACAAGCGCCTATATTTAGATGAAATTGACCGCTCGCTCACTTCATATGTCACTTGACAATTTAACGCAGTCATGCCAATAGGAAAACTGGCATGTGCATGCATATGCTAACTGCTGCAGAGAAAGCAGACGGCGGGACCCTACACCCTTTACTTGGCACGTCTCCATAAGTGTGCCTGTGGTCCAGCATTGTGGAATCGCCGCTGCCAAGTACCATAGTCTTTTCTGATGTGGTAAGCGGCCAACTTATTCCCCTAGTCACAGTGAGTTAGGAAAGTACGTTGAGTTTGAACGCTCAAACTCATTTTTCTGCTCCTCCATTTGCCATGCAAACAACGATCAGACGAATTATGCATGTTAATATTTAGAGAGATGTCAACGTTGACCGCCCGACTTTAAGAATTAAGCAAATCCATTTTGCACATTCGGAATGATGAATCATGAAATACGACGAGAAGGATCTGCAGATATTAATGGGAAATTCAATGGCCGTTATTGCTATACATTCATGCTTAACTAGACGACGATTCACTGTGCTTTTTCCACATAACAGAGGGAAGTTATCGTTAATTTCAAAACATTTTGGAAAGAAAGCTTTCATCCTCCCCCCCCCCCTCCGCCCAAAAAAAGAACGATTCCACTATTTCTTATGCCACCACTGTGTGCAGGAAGAAAAATGAGGGATTAATTCCTGCTACTTATCATTGAGTGGAGAAAAAACATTCTCCGTGCTCAAGTACTAATAAGCGCTTTATCGAAAACGCTGTAATGGAAACTTTAAATTTAATATTTATTACAATATGGTTTTGAAATCTTTGCTACTGGATGTGTCTTTGCATCATAGGAAAGTAAATATTTATATAGGTAAATGCATGGGTGTGTCCATTCAAATGTAGATGGTGGGTAAATGTTCTTCGGGATGTGGGGTGTGCGAAAAATTTGAATATGAGCCCAGCTTTAGCTAGCAGTCTGTAAAACAGCTTAGGAATATGTTGATCAGATGCTTTAGTACACGGAGCATGTTTTATATGCAGGATGCTCGCCCTGGTTAAAAAATATTCTGTCTTCTTTTCGCATTACAAATCTCCTAAGCTTTTTGCCCTAGCTTGTACACAATAGAAAGTCCAATTGCTTTAACATGCAGCACGAAATGGCCTGTTGTGTGAAGCACATTCAAGACGTCGCAGTACATGAGTCCATGAATTTCACTTCAAGTTAAATGTTGATGGATCGTGGTTATCATCAGGTTTCGACAAAATAATTACAAACCTGATAATTTCATAGGCGTTTCACCTGCTGATCTTAAGGCCTTGTATGCGCAGGAGGCACATAAATGTAAGCTGCAAGATGGTGTGACTCAATAACTGCCTCTCTGAAAGTCGCGCGCTGCCTGTTCGCCAGTGTTAGCATAGAATGATGTGCTGTATCTTCGTTGGTTTTTTAATTGGGCACTCTACAGGAACTTTTGTCTACAGCGGGAGGGCCGCGTTGGATGATGCTAGGAATGTGAGCACATATTTTGCACAATGGTGATTGTAATAATAATTGCTGTAAAATGATTTAGTGAGTGTTTTTTCATGAAACGCATTTCATATATCTCGTGGCTGGCTTTATTTCTTACAATCCGTGCAACTCACACTCTCCGAAGATATGACGAGGCTGTAGAAACTTGTCAGTTGGCGTCTAAATCATACAGTACACTAAGAAAAAACGGGTCAAAAGTGAGTCACAGCCACTTGACTCTCTTTTTCTTTGCTAATACGCCTTTTTGCGCGAGTAGAGTCACAAAACTATGACCAACTCTTCTGCATGAGTTAACTAACTCCCAATGGCTTCGGAAGAATCGTCGTGAAATATGGTGACTCCTTTGATATTCGAGATGAGTCTTAGCGAGAGAAAGATTATAATGCAGTAGAAGAAATACCAGATAACGTCTTCCGTTTTAGGCAGGCCCTCAGGGTTTCTGTCCTGGTCGTACTGCAGTGTATTATTCTTTCGTCCTTGCCATGTTCTGCATTTACTTCGAACCCTAATATTGATTTTCCTTGGCCATGTTTGTTAATACCTCACACGCTTAAGCGATAGCTGGTTTCCTATGCTAAGGAAGACCTAGATTTGTCACATTGGATTCTGGCCATAAGTAAATCTCAAAAAAAGTATTGGCCACTGAAGAAAGGACAGCAACGGGATAACAAGTTCAGCAGGCGCACTCAACAGTGTCGATAGTAAATTTAATTCTGCGACGTAAAATCAAATTTTGAGGATTTCAGTTCCAATGTCATGATCTAGTTATGAGGCAAACTGTAATAGAAAACTGCAGATTTATTTTCTGCAGCTCGGGTTATTTAACGTGCACAAGATGCACGGTATACGCGCATTTTCTAATTCTGCCCCCATTGGAATGCGGCTGCCGCGGTTTTGTTTGGACCCGTGACCTCGAGCTCAGCAGCGCAACACCAAAGTCACTGGGCTACCGCAGTGCGTTGCGTTGCGTGACCAGAAACAAACATTAGCGTACGCAACACTGCTTTTGAACTCCCATAGAAATATAAAAACAAAAATGTAGCAGTTTCGCCCCAATGCTGCATGGACCACTGCACGAACAACTGCACGAACCAAGGTTCGTAGTTTCATCGGCTGAATAAACTGCAGTAAACATTCACTTACTCATTAAATTAGCAAGCACGCGGTCACGCGCGCACGTGCAAGCAAGTTTTCTCGCTCTCTCCCCTTCGAACTTCCAGCGTGCGTTACTCGAACCCTCGTGCTTCGGCGATGCGGCTCCTCTTTCCGCTCACAGCGCGATTCCTAGGTGCAGCGTCCGATGCGGGACGCCTCTGACGTGATCGCTGCGCCGTAGCGCGTTTGGTGGGAAAGCGTGCCCTGCGATGTGTGCCGGGCTGCTAGCGAGGAGTCATGCGTCTGCGCGGTGCTCCCAAGCGAGGTAGAGGACGGTCCTATTGAGGCGTCAGCCCCCTGATCGCGTCCGCCTTCATGGCGCGTCGGAGCCCGGCATTCCGTGCCGATCACGACGTTTGGCTCGCGTAGATCATTTCTGTCTCCGAGACACCGAGTCCTTTGGTTTGTTCAGCTTGCTCAGGTGCACGTTTCGTCTTTGTGTGACTCAAGAGCATGCCGCACGAATGAGTGGGTGGTGCGAACTGTGTGCGATAACGCTATCGCGTTCCACTCTTGAAGACGAAGCTTAGGCGTCCTCCAATTTTTCTAACACTTTGGTAGAATACACTGACACCCACTTATTAAGGGCAAATTGTCCTCGAAACAACTTTTTTTAATTATTTGTACTATAGACTTGAATATACTGCCATTCGTAGAGTGTTTATGTAGATTTGAATTGTCATTAATTTTTGTGTAGCTGCTGTTTTTAGTTATGGCCTACACAGTGGCAAAATATTATTGTGGGCACTTGTGTATAAATTGTCACAAATAGCTGCATGCTGTATCTTATTTAGCTAGATGTCACCGCAAAGTGGCAATACCTATCCAAACAGCTTGTACAAGTACTGGAACTATGCAAACAAATCTTAGGCTGCTCTAAATAATTTTCATAGATCGCAATTTCAATTAGATATCACCATTCTGTATATCTTGAAGAGTATGTATGCCAAATTTTGCTAGTATAGGACTATTATAAGTGCACAAGGTTATTCTCATGCTATTGTCAGAAAAAATTATTGAAGTGTGGTCAATAATTTTTTTCACAATAGCATGAGAAGCATGCAAGATTAATAGGCAGGCCTGCCTGCCTGCCTACTAGTCTTGCATACTTCTGGTAAATTCACATGCTGTTTGAATAAATATCGGCCCTTTTCAGTCTACGAAGAGCTGGATTAGCTACAGCACTTTGGTTTTTGGGAAAATTTAATACACAAGCATGTGCCTGCAAAAATCACTATGTATTTTGCCGTTGAGTAGGACATAACTAAAGGAACAGCTAAACAAACCCTAATGACATATATGAAGTCTGCATGAAGCACTCTACAACTGGCTCTCTTTTCAAACCTCTAGTACAAGGTATAAAAATATTTCGAGCAATATTCAATCAGTAAAACATGCCCCTTGCTATAGTGACCTACAACATAGCGACGCAATGTTGAAGGGAAGTCCTCTTGTCGAAGCGACTCTGGGCTGTCTTACCAGGGGCTGCTTTTAAACACTGAATTTGCCTGCATTTGCCTGAAATGCAATACTAAAACGTTTGTGAATGTGCCATTGGTATTGACACACTAACAAAAACACTTCTGTGAAATGCAGTATTAACTATAACTTTGTTCGACATTTACATTTTGACTCCACATCTTTGTTTTGTGTTTTGTACTGAGTGTTTCAGCAGTGACTGCAGCTAATTATTGAACATAACTGCTTCATTACAATGCGGCAATTTTCGCTAACAGAAATTTATAGCAGCGACAGGCATTAGGATTACAGTACTCAATAACGTCTACTTTGTAAGAACTCAGAATAGCACCAGTTCTGAGATACACATCCCCAAAAAGCAATGATCAAACTGATTTCTCTTCCACGCAGAATTATCCCACAAGGCTTGCGAAAGCCTTTGTGGCGAAGTAATATCTGAAACAGCAAAACATGTTCCACCAAGTATGGCGACAAATATTTCAGAGCTACCAGTCTCAGGACTCCTACAAACTAACAATACCTTCAGCACTGACTAGCTTCAATACTGGGATGTCAGCATTTTGCTGAAATTAATAAAACTTCAATTAATGTGGTCTTGTTTAAGAAGACATTTGCCATTATTATGCAGTTTTAATCTCTGTCACTTTTGTAAGTATTTTCCAATTATTTTTTCAGGCTACAATTTTCGGTGCTAGAGGCATTCATTGCAGAAGGAACTAGTACATGGCATTTATTAATACAGGTACTGGTCATTCTAGATTTTATGTCTTCAGCATTTGTCCTGTTCCACAGCTGTTTCTTGAAATCTGCAATGATGTACCCGCCTCCTTATGTTAGCAATAAACAGGGAAATCTCTCAGTATATTTTGTTTAAAATACATTTGATCAACCCGATACTTAGGCCATTTGCTAATTATAAATTATAAAGGTAATAGTGCAGGACCACAAAAACAGATTGGTGCTGACTCAGAACTGTGTCCAGCTACATCCACGCAGCTGTGCCATACAATGTGCATGTGTTCAGAAGAGCCAAATGTCCCAGAGAGAAAGCAACAGTAACTCATTGTTTGTCATCTTGTACAAGCAGATTATGCACCAGATGTAATTTATGCTCAGCAAATACATAAATCAGGGAGGTGAAGTGTCTTACTTTAGATTGCAAGTTCGTAGTTCTTGTAATCATGCTTGTTTTTATTTCGTTTCCTTTGTGAGCATGAGTGACTTGGTTGCCTTGGCACATAATCTCAAAACTGTTTCTTCAGCACTGGAAGTCACGAAAGTTCATTTACACATAAAATTACCAGGTAATAATATGGTAGGCTTCGAGCTTAATTCTCTTATCTTTCATATGTTTATCTACCAAGTAGTTTTATCGTTCATTGAAACATATACACGCAATGCATGTGGGCACCCAAATTATAGATATCTGTTCTTGCTTTCTACCCTGCTCTGGTGCTTTCTCAACCTAGCATTGGTGCAATGGCCTGTCTGCACTCGCAGAAAAGTAGCAAAATGGCTAAAGTTAAAGGTCAACAACATAATAAAGATACAAAGCATAAATATAAGTTTGCAATTGTCCCGCATAACTAGAGTTTCGCTTAGAAATTGAAGAAAAAAAATTTGACATTCTGTTATGGTGTGAGAGTTGCTTTGGGCACCAAGTGAACTGCGTAGCATCTGTGCTAGAGTACACAACAAAGCTAAAAATCACTCCAGATTGCAGCGGCAGTGGAAAGTTAAGTACAGATGTTTTATTTCACGCACCATTAATGTGGCTTATCATCTGCTCCTGTTGTGTGGGAACGCATACATTGGGAGCACAATCCCTTGCGCCTGTCACCTTAGCGCAACGCCAGAGAAAGGTAGAAATCAAAAACAGGCATTCACACTTGGTTGCCCACAGTGTATTACCTGGATGTGTTTCACTGTACAAAAGACCACTGTGGTAGATATTAATAAAAACAAATACAAGAATTAAAAGATGTATGTGTCAGTCATCCTTCCGTGTCCTCCAGTGTTTACAGAAACACTTCTTTCTGTATACGTGCCAAGCCATAGGGAGGTCTTACGTAACTCAGTCATGCTTGCTGAGTTAAAAATCTGAATAAGGAAAATCACAAAAACATTGTATGAGTGATTTGTTAATGTGGCACCTAATGTAACTTATTCATTTATGTCCTGAGGGTAGATTACAGCCAGTGCATAATCTGTTCTTACAGGATGACTTGTGATGAGTAAAAGAGGCCTTCCTCACATCTTCTTCTTTGTTTCTTGTGGATCTTTGTGCACCATGTGTATTGCTATAGCTGCGTGCATGCAGCTGGGTATAGTTTATGTGTTCTGCTTCCTTCCTTGTCCTCATCATTCATGTGCTATCTTTGTCGTAACAAAATACAGCTACCTGTGCTGCATATTCGGCCAGCGTGTTTGCATTATGGGAAGTTTTGTATTAGTGGTTATTGCAATCTTTGAAATTGTCTGTGTCAGCTGTTATACTTAGACTTGCAAAAGTACTTGTTTGTCAACATAATAAACGATTAGTATAAGTGTTGCTGTATTTATTTTTGTATATTGTCAGTTATGAAGGTTTTATACACTGTTGCATGTTGTTGACAGAATAAAATTGATGCAAAACTTTTTAATGTGGTGTTTTTCAGATCAATTTACAACTCACGCTAACACGCACTAGTTGTGTGGGAAAAGTGCCAACAAGAGTACCATAAGGTAAGACAGCTGTTTTTAATGTTAGATCGGACTATCAATTGCCAACCAGTCGTTTTTAGCAAGCATAGCATAATGCATAGACTATGTAATCTAAGTTGGAATATTGTTTTTATTATATTTCATTATCTGGGTTTCCTTTGCACAAAAGTGCAGCCTTTTTTATTTGTTATGTGTAGCTTACTTGCTTAGGATGTTAAATCGTAAGTTCTAAATAAAAATACGTCTCTGAGAACAGAAAATAGGTTTAACCTATAAATATTTTGACATATTATAAGAGACTTGTGTGGTGGTGAATTGAACTTCTACATGAGTTACATAATATCTTCGGGTCTCATTATGGTTCTGAGTGACATTGCAGTCTCATGCATACGCAGCTTCAGGCGACATATTGGATGTTTATTTAAGACTGTTTTGCTTGGTTGGCTATTGATTCCTGTTATTAGTAATGAGAACTGTCTTGTTTTCATAGTGATTCTGTGCAGCCTGATCCATTTGAATTTTCCAGACGACAATAACAAAGAGTGATAAAATAACGTTTTGTTGCTAACCTGCAATGTGCTCGTGCAGTAAAGTAATTGATAAAGAAGTTCATTAGCGTAATTATGTCAATGATTGAATCAGGCATTTTGATATCATAATGGGCCGCCTCATCGAGTAATTAAGTACAGGGGTTAGGATTTTGCTACCTGCCACGGTCAATATTGAAAAATTTCGTTTAAGAAATGCCATGTAGAATGACAACACACACGCAGTGGTGGGAGTGCTGCTACAATTGCTGAAATCTGCTACATTCCGTTAAAGCTGCTCCAGCATGAGCCGCACTGAGCAATCCATGAGGCCACGGCGAAGATGGGGCGGTCGGCGGCAGGTGGCGGTCGCTACCACCTAATGCGAAGAGCGCTGTGACATCTGCCATTCATAAGGATAAATGAGCTGAAGAGTCACTGAGCTAATCTAATCCAGTACCACGTGGCAGTACGTTGTCGCTCATCATATAGGAAGGAACCCCCATGTCGCGCATATGACCGGCCCGCCATTAATCTACGTGTACCATTATAACGGGTTGTGCGTAGTTTAGGATGGAATTCTGTCGGGCCTAGTAGTGCGTCCTCGGTCCATAATGCGTTGGTGGTGCGCCACGCATTCGTACTTCGTACTGGTGACGTGGCCTTTGTGGGAGAGGTCATCCTCAACCGACGACGTGCGCTTCGCACGTTCGGCACGGAAGCTGTGTCTTGGTGCACTCAGCAAACTGAAACATACTCCCTCGCTTGTGTGTGCTGTTACTGGCAAGCTAAACATACCGCTAAGTAAATGGAGTTTACCCTTGAGGCAAGGATGCCAGGAGAAGGTGAATATGCCATTGCGGCCTCCATAATGAAGTTGGTACTTCAGGGAACCCGGATGTAATGTCCTATTGTGTGTACTTATGTTGTTTGGCCGTTAAATAAATAAATAGATAAGTGTGCCCTGTAATTGTGGCATATGTATTTTTGTGTCTTCATTAGCGGTAAGTTCTAGACCGAATGAGTGTGGCAACTTCAAAACCATTCGTTGAGGTAACAGTGTTTTTTTTTTTTTTTGCTGCTGCACTTCGCTTCTGATAAATCCAGGTGTCCTAATTTAAACAGCAAGAATTATAACACGCAGATTTCTGCCTTCCCTTTTGTTCTCACGTTAACTTTCATACTTTGCAACAGGATAATTAAATTCAAATTCAATGCTTCATCTGGCTTTTGCGTTCTCTTGATAATGGAATTCATCTTACAGGAAAAAAGAAAGGATACTGATCGAAATGGCCGGAAAATGTGCTCTATTCAGGACGCTCAGAGTACGCGCGGTTATCCCAGAAGTTTAATTCATTGGGTTAGACATCGTTCGGGCAGGCCAGTGACCTCGCTTGGCGGCGTGACCTTGAGTTAAGGCTGACATTCAATATGTCGCGAAAATAAGGCCTTCGAAGCGCTAACTCAAGGTAGAGCGGCCAAGCGAAATAAGTGGCTTGCCCGAATGATGTCTTACGCAACGAATGAAATTTCTGGGGAAACCCCAAGCAATCTGAGTGTTCCAATTGGAACAAATTTTCCGAGCTCGCTATAAGATTTTTGCTTTATTCCTGAGGACCAGGTCTCTGACCATGACCTAAAGAGATTACTACGTCCGAGTGAGCATAAACCGAAATTTCTATTCGTTCTGTTCTATTCGGGAATATCGTTGAGGGCTGCCACATCGCCGGCCACCCGCCCTCTAGGTCGGGCCACCATTCCTTATGTCCTTTGAGTGAGCGAGGCTATGGCACATGTTATGAAAACCTATGAAGTCGATGTAGCCCCGCTTCGGCCCACTAGTTGCAGCATGAACTGGTAGATGTGAAGATGCGGAAGAAATGTTTCCTAGCGTTGTGTGCAGAATACCCTGCACGAATCGTGACAAACTTTACAACGGCAAAATCAGTAATTTTGAAAGCACTGAAGCAACAAATGTACGATGTCAAAGGGAAGATTTAGAAATGAATCATAAGCGAAAAAGAAATGTTATTTGCAATGCACCTGCGGAGCACGTGGCAGTCTGAATATACCATTGACCAAGACAAGGCTTCCATAATTGCTAAGGACACTGGATTTGAAGGCACTAGATGACTCTCTTGCTACCTAGACTACAGAAAAAATTGCTGAATCGTAACGATAGCGTTCTTCCGCCTGCATACGCAGAATGCCGTCGTTTCGAGCTGCTCTGTGAACAAGACTTCCGTACAGAAGCCTAAACTTATATTTATTATTAACACCTTTTGATCGGCGTCGTGAACGCATAAGCCACTTGAAGCAAGGAATTTGAATTGTATTATCCAGTTGCAAAGTATACAAATCAATGTGAAGAAAAAGTTGCCCACTTTCATTATCGAAGCTGCAATGACCTGTTTACGTTCTCCTGGCATCCTCTCCTCAGTGGTAAACTCAGCATACTTAGCGGTAGATTTAGCTTGCCGGTAACAGCACACTCAAATAAATTGAGACTAAACGTGGACATTCGCAATGGGCCAGTCATATCACTGCTTCAAACCATTACGTTATTATAATAAAGCTTTCTATGTGCACCGGTGGGAAAGGTCAAGAGGTTTGTAGCAGCCAACAATAATTTTGAGTGGTTATCGGCCGGGCACTAGTCGAGTGCATCAAAAATAGTTCAAGAGTACTGGCGTGCATCATTGCTATTATTCTCGATGAAGATAATCGACGTACGCGACCACTCACGAGCAAACTACAACCATCCGCGGCCAGACTGAGTCAACCAGCGCACTAAAAAAAATACTGCGCGTCTGCAGCGGTAAAGCGAGTCACATAAAGGCACAAGAGGACTCACGGCATAGTCACGTGGAATGCTAATAGCCAATCAAGTACTTCCACTTTCGCCCCAAAGTCGTTCATTTGGTAAAATGGTCGTGCTACAAGTGCGCTGCGTTAAGAGCACACGGATAAATGCAACACAGAAAAGCAGCTGATAACAAGCCAGGGAGCAAGTTTCAGTTTGAGTGCACCATCACACAGCTGCGGTGCGGAATGCGCGATGTGCGCGTCGTCGGTTAAGGAACACCTCTCCCACCAAGGCCACGTCGCCAGTACGAAGTATGAATGCCTGACGCACTACCAACACATAATGGACCAAGCACGCACTACTAGGACCGAGAGAACATCCTAAACAAGGCATAATCGTTATAATGGCGCATATAGCTTAGTGGCCGTGGGCTCATCTGCAATATGTAGGTTTTTGAAAGCTTATGAATTTAATGCGACGCATATATGTAGCTGCCTGCACGTTGCAGCATGAACGGGAACATGTGAAGGACATGAGGTAAAGTGGTTGTTCGGCATGGTAGAGGCCTGCCGTGCTCGAATTGTGACTACGTTTACCTGAACAAAAGATACATTTCCGAAAAGTGCTTGAAGCAGCATGTGTATGATGTGAAAACGAAAAATGTCGCTTGCGACGTACCCGTGGAGGACGTGGCAGCCAATAACCAGGATATTGGCCTTCTTGGCGAAGGCTTTCTTTATCGCCGAGAACCTACACAAAGAGACTACACAAAATGCTGAATCGCAGCGATGGAATTATTCCGTCTGCATACCCAAGATGCCTAGGTCGAATTCCATCCGCAAACCTCGAACAATGTTGACAAGGTAAGGAAAATGATCTTAGGTCTGCCCAGACCATCGCATATGTGCAGTGCATTCCGTTTCTAGCCAGATCACTGACGCTCAGCAAGATTTTGTTGGACAGTAGATCTGGAAAGAGACACACACTGGATTGCCATGTTATGACTGAATTTTAGCGTCTAGAGACTACTTAAAATGCCATCTTTGTGCTAGTGCTTCCCCTGACAATAGTGTACCCACTGTAAACCGACAGTTTTTGTAGGTCTTGCTATCATTTTTTGCAACTACTCCCTAGCCCAATGAACAAGTGGTGCTTTTGGATAGAGTTTTAAGGTGCTGATGCTTGCAATGAATGTTCAATTCCTAACTAGAAGTTCTGCCACTTCTTAACATGCTTTGACTGGTTTGTAGGTACGTTACCTTGGGGCCTTAAATGACCTGTCACTCAACGAATTTACATATGTCACTCAAGAAATTGCTTTACTAAATTATAGGGCTACGTTACACAAATATATACTAGAAGGCACCATACCTTGCTCATCAAGTCCGTTTAGACTCATAATGGCAAAGCCTTTAGCGTATTTCAAAAAGACAGGGACGTGACAGAGAGACAGGACATCGCTGTTTAGACTGTTGGGAAAACATTTTTAAGGCGGCTACAAGATCTCTCGCAAAATTTGTTAGAGTCATTTTACAACAGCTATACGAAGTTTCGCAAGACATATTATAGCCGTTTCTCAAATGGCTGCAAATTGTCCCGGAAAACGTCTTCAAACGGCTACAAGATCTCGCGAAACGTCTTATATCCCTTATTTGGGGATGCATTGCACGGTCTTCACGATGGCTGCAGGACTTTTTAAGACATCCGACAAAATTTTGGAAAGACGTCTCCAAGAAGTTTTAAATATCTTGCCAAGACATCTTGAAGATGTCTTGTATACGTTTACAATAAATTTCATGATGTCTTGGTGATCTTGCCAAGACGTCTTGTAGACGAGTAATTGACCAAATTGTATTGAATGGGTAACAACCTGCCAAAGCATGCTAAATGCATTTTGGGATAGCAACCAGAGTTCGTTCTTCGTAAATTTGTTTTTCACTTAAAATTTATAGATGTGCTATGTATAAATGCGATATAAATGTGAATGATATGTATAAATGTGACGACATGCGACAACTTTGCAAATCTCAAAGGCTGTGCGCGCATCAAATTCGTCGTTAAACTGGGCCGACGAGCGCCTCTAGAGTGAGGCTACGTATTTTATAACAGCATGCTTGACAGGCTAACGCTGCCACAATCTGATAGAATGCCATCTATGTGAAGTTTTGCTAGCAGTGAACTTTCCAATGATTCGAAATCAGCAGCCTTAATATAACAGCGTTACTATAACTATAACCTCGTTGCTAATGTGCTTTAGTTGCGAGTAAGCCTGTGATATAATGGCTATCTTAATACAGAACGTATCCTATAACCACACGATTGGTGAACAACACCAATAGGAGCCGTACTCGTAGGCAAGGTGATAGAATCGTCCATGTGGCTAGGTGCGGCAACATTTCGAGTAACGTTTCAGCTGTCAATGTTTCCAAAACTTAATGACTTGAAGCCGCCCATTCATTAAGCACACATCTTCATACAAGATAATTAAAGATTTAGGATAATGCCTGTTTGTAAATAGACTGGCATTGTGACGCCTTCAGTCAAAACGAGCACGAGATTTCAACTTGTATTGGTTCCTTTTCAGCCTTGATCCGTAATCTCTGAGGAGCAACTTTTTTTTATCCTTTTCTCTCTCTCACGTATCTCATCCCTTTGCCCCTCGCCCTGTACAGGGTAGCTAACCGGAGATAATCTCTGGTTAACCTATCTGTCTTTCCTTTGCCTTGCTCTCTCTCTTTGAAAAGCTCAGCCACGTGTAACATTCTTTCCTACTAGAATCATTCGTGCTGAGTAGACCTTGTGGAACTTCTTTTGGGGTTTGAATGTAGTGTCACCGACTGGAACAACCATAAGGGCAAGGACTATGGAATGGGGAGCGCATGACCATCACGTAAGCAGATGCGCGCCAAGGAGATCATCATCATGCAGTTCAGCTCCCTTCCTTCTCATCTTCTCCTTGCGCTCTCGAGTGTGAAAAATTGGCGGTATCAATTACCTGACAAAAGATGGCGCGTTCACTCTTATTTGAATAATGATTTGCCGAACATCCATGAACGTGCTAATTTTGTTATTAGATTGCATTATTTTACTGCTACTGGTGCAATGACTGGGCTTCTAACTTTTTATCACTTCATGAAATCGCCGCAAACGTCTTTGCCATTTCGTTCGTCGCCCTCTCAGGTTCACTTACTCTGAGCGTCAGCTTAATTGATGTACGACTCTAAGAAAATGTTATAAAGATTCAACGTTCTGACCGCTGCAATGCTACAAGTACTTCGCACTGATCCTTTCTTTTGGTGGGGGTGTTGGACCGTTTCTGTCCACCCTGTCTCAGTAACCCCTTACTTGTGCGTCATGGCTTCCCGTATTCACCTTTAAGTCTCCCGCTCTCCAAAAGTAATGATAGTGTTTTTCTCCCAATAGCAATGAAATAATCGCGAATACTCTTTGACTTTGATTAAGCTTTACAAAATATATGTTTGAGCTTGTGCTGCGGCGTTTGATTATCATTAACAAAGCTATTTCCCGCTGCAAACACATCTGTGCGTCAATACAGAGAAGTTAGTTCGCGGTGACGCACGAATGCCCTGGTTATGTAGATGAACAGCCGTATCAGTGATGTCAGCGCATGACATAATAAAGCGGAAATGTAAAACTAGTTTCACATGAAAACACATGTACGTCCTTAAACTATGTATAAAATGAATCACGGTGATGACGACAGCACTTAAAACTCTAGTGCGAATTGGTGCTGTTTTACCACAAATACTTTTTTTTCATTTTGCCTCCCGCTTCCGAATATCTTTTAGTGTGTACTGTGATGAAGCACCTAAATTGCCATATACATATATAATTTAGCTTAGAGATAGGAAGGACGTTCAATTTAAAAATGGGCCGTAGCGCAAGTAATAGGTTTGAACACTTAACAGTTTTATTTCCGCGCACCGATGAAATCTTTTGCAGTATTCTTACCGCTATGATGTAGCGTTTAGTTTTTTGCGAACAGTGCAAAAATATGAATAAATACCCTTTAAAAGCATTTTTTTCTTTATGATCGTCCCATTTCGATCATTATTCGGTGTACAATCATAGGGTCGCTTCAGCTAAAACTAGATAGGTATTATGATTCAATGCGAACTCTTTAGCCCTCGTCCGGTTGGGTCCGGTTGGGTCCGGTCCGTCCGGTTGGGGTCCGGTCTTTAACCAGTCCGGTTGACATTGAAGAGCTGTTCTATTCCCTTCCCCACGAAGACCTGTTCTGCGCAGTCCGGAACTGTATTGAACGATCTTTCAGAATGCGTGTGGTATTTCTGTGGAAGGTTTTCTAGAGTTGCTTAAGGCATATCTTTCTTCAACCATTGTGAGTTTTCAGGATAAATTTTATGTGCATAAACGCGGCATTTGTATCGGGTCGTGTGTAGTCCCTGATTTGTCTGAGATCCTTTTAGCCGAACTTGACCGCTCGCTATCGCGGGTACTTTCTGACGACCGCATCGTTCGTGTGTTCCGATACGTGGATGATTTTTTAATTCTTTTAAATTTAGACCACAACGACAACTTGACACAGGTGGCATCGGAGGTTTTAGCATCCTTCAAGTCTGCTTTTGCCAGTTTTAATTTTACGGTTGAACTTCCTGAAAATTCTTGCTGGCAATTCTTAGACTTAAAATTATTTTTTAATGACCCTGACCACCTCTGCTGGGCTTACATGCCTAGGTCGAAAAAAGGACTTCTACCCTTCAACTCGAGCCATTCGAAGCTGGTCAAGAGGGGGATTGCGTCAACGTGCCTCAGGGCTTCGTTAGTGAAGTCCTGCCCTCATAAGGTTCAGTCCAGTTTTGATGCCCAAGCTGATCGCCTTCAGTCGGCCGGTTTTCCGTTGGCCCTTCTTCGGGCTGTTGCCGAAACCCTGTTGAAGTCCTTCCGATTAAGTTCGAAGCCTCGTGGGGCGGATCCACAGGAGAGGAGGAAGTATGAAGTTATGCCCTATGTCCACAGGGTGTCGCGCGGCCTGAAGAGGGTCGCGGGTAAATTCGGCATACAGGTCCTCTTTTCGGCACCTTGTAAGCTGTCCAGTCTGTGCAATTTAGTTAGACCTGATAGGAAAAAGAAAATCGAGTGCTGCACTAACCACAGGAACAAGTTTGTGCCCTGTAGAGCGAATGTCATCTATGAGATTCCGCTGAGTTGCGGCAACGTGTACATTGGAAAAACAGGCCGCTGCATTAATATTAGATTGTTAGAACATGCCAATTCCCTAGATGATTCTAGAGGACAGCATCTTCCTAAGCATTGCAAGACCTGCAGGCATGACGGCAATGCTTGTACCCCACTTTTCGGCAGGACTAAGATTGTCGGACGCGCAAGGGATAAGAAAGAGCGTGAAGTAATCGAAGCTTTAGAAATCGCGAGATTAGGGCCTGATAAATGTGTTAGCGAAGCTTCCACACATTTGTACCGCAAGGAGTTGGCGTTTCTAGGCTTGACTACATGATAGCGGCATTGGTCTTTGTGGCTGGTGCGCATGCGTTCTGTTGTTGGTGGGAAAGAGGCGTTGGAGCATTAAACCAGTTGTTAGTCTGCGCCCGTGTCGTGTGGTTCTTTCTCTGTCTTGTTCTTTTTTGCGCAGTTTTTCTTTGTTCTCATAATGTCATGCCAACTGGCCCCTCACCGTACGCTTCTAGGTCAAACTAACCGTGAGTCATCCACTATGGCGACCATCATATTCCACAGACCATTTTAGACATAGTAATGTTCCTACATTTTAGCAATGCGATTTTGGAAATGTGCAGCGTTCTCCAGAAAGTTGCTTGATCTCTTTTTCCTTATAATTTGATTGTACAGCCCTACTTTGCAATCAAATTATAAGGAAAATATCCAAATAGGCGCAAATCTCTACGTTTAGAAAAAGGAGTGACAAGAACACCCAAAGCACGGTTGTGAACAATCACGCATCAACTTGATTAAGACATGACACGTAGCCACCCAATTGCTTCTATGGTTTTCTGAAACATATGTAGCTACAAACAAAAGGAATACACATTCCCAGAAGCTCTTCTAGCAAGAGCGTATTATGGTTCGCCAACGTGCCTTTCCTTTGTCGTCAGAACACCCATCAAGGATGAGAATTGCTAACTTTATGTGCTGGCGAGAGTCTTCGAAATCCTAAGCCTTAGCCGCGCACGCGTTGCAAAATATTTTCAAAAAGGACACTCCAAAATTCATTTCTGCTCGCAGGTGGTTCAGCCACGTGGATGAGCTTTAGTATCAAATTCCGGTGTTTATATCAGAACATGCGGTTGCACTGTTGCCCGATGTATGTATAAAACTGCTCTTTGGCTATTCTGTTAAACGTACTTTCGCATACGCCACATTCCATGTCCCGCAAGTAGCCAGTACATGCATGTGTCTTCTTATAGCAAGGCATTCATTATCACTTCCATCGCTAAGGTGATTAGTATACACTCATTTCTCATCTTCCACGTTTGGTAGTCGCACAAGGAATTCAAATACCAAACTCATTATGTGCAAGCTGTCCTTACCATAGGGTGATTAAATGTCTTCCGCTCATTTCTATTTCGACTAAATGCAAGCTTTCACGCTTGAAGCATTGTCAAATTATTGGAGTGCACATCTGTCAGAACATTTAACGTGGTGCTGAGGCAAACGTTTACATCGTGATTTGAGAAGGCCTACTGACGTCGGCGAGAAATAGTTTCTTGGTCTGTGACCATGACTATTCGTCAAGTTTTCTGCACCAAGTTTTCAAATGTTAGCACTATGCAAGCAGCAGTATAAGCGGTATTAGTTTGAAACTGCATAAATGTGATTCAGAAGGACTTATCAGTTTTATCAATTTTTTACCCTTTAAGCAATACGCGGTAATGATGTGCCACGTAGTCATAGCGTTTACTTTTGGGCTCGCTGCTGCCAGTTTTGACTACAGTGACAGGACTAAAGACTCGGTGCGGTGGCAAGCCCATTACGGCAACCAAAACAAACAACGTCGATTCTTTTAGCAAATTATCACATTTTTCTTAGCAACTGTCTGATACCACTCTTACTGCCACCTGTAAAGTGTTGCGCTATCGCAATCCTAAATAGACACAAAGTAACCCCATAAACCACGAAGATTGCCTAGAGGTACATTAGATGTATGAGTTGGAGATTCAAAACCTCCAATAGAGGTTGATATTGCTCTAGTTTACGTGAAAATAACGTTGATGGTACTGTCAAAAGTCCTCTTTTTTGCGTTGAAAAGATGTTACATAAATCTCTCTGCTGGATAATCGCTACATTTTTGTATAAGAGTGTAAAATGAAATACGCTATAACCGCGTAACTCAGGTGACATTTTGTACATTCCCATTACTGTGTGGGAGAAGTTTAGCATATTTTTATTAACGGACCGTAAATAGAGCATAAAATTCTAATAACATTGCTGAGAAATAAAAACTCGGGAGACTGCCTGGCGTATCAGGGCTTTTGCATATTTCTCGCTATGTTGAATGTTACGTCCTCAGTAGGCGCTATGTGACAGGTGCAAGTGAAGAATGCCGCACAAGATCAGATTGAGTGAGCGCTTTGCGTGAACACATAAGCTCTCACGCGCTGCCGCCTCGCGGGCGTGCAGAGTCCCTATTCTTGAGGACCTAATACCTCTTACAAATATATAATTGAATCGCAGTACACTTGAATAGTAAATTTAACGCGCATGTAGGACAGTAGATGCACACATATGACAAGCAAACGTGATAGTCATGAACTATAATTTGAGCAAGTCAGAAAATGTGTTTGTCCTAGGGAAACTGCAAAAAAAGGGAACTTAAAAAGGATGACTCAAACGTATATATATATATATATATATATATATCACTCCCCACGTGTGGGGAGTGCTTAACGCCTGCTTCACGTCCGCCGCGGACCTAACATCAGAGATATGTGCCGGTGCTGGTGTATTTTCGTTCATAACATTTTTTTCTGGGTTGTCATTCTCAAACTTCCGAGGAATAATTTGGTAAAGAATGAAAGACAAGGTATGAGCAACTTTGGTGTTGGAACAATGGTTGGGTATGTGTGGTTCGGAATGCTTTCTGGCGAAACGACGGCCGACGCTGGATCCGCAACACCGGACTCTCAGACGCCGGACGCCGTCTGAGTCACGGGGCCTTTAACGCTATCGCGTTAAATCGAAGTGCTCCGCATTACGAATCAAATTAACTATTTCAAGAAACTTGCACCCGCATTGGCTGCGTCAGCCTTTTCTGGACTTCAGGCTGTCGAGCAGTGTTACAATTCGAAGACTTCCTGAAGGACCAATTCAGGGACTAATCTCCGTATTGTCACGTGGTAGTCACGGTGAAGAAAGCAAAACGGTGAATGGCCAAACTAGCGTTTTATTGGGCGAACTTGTGCCCACAAAAGCAAATTATACTCAAAGGAGAGCAATAGCGGTGAACATGATCGGCGGTCGCCGAAATCTGATCAGTGGGTCAAGCGTGTCGGCGTTTATACATCAGTCGTCGAATGTTCCAGAGTAATCGCTGGGACCCGCGTGTCTTCTACAAAGTTCTACACTATTCGCGTCGCGCATGCATGAAATCGCATTAAACAAGGTTCGGCGACACACATCGGCAGGAACTATGGATAACATTCCAGAAAGTTCCGGTACATGCAGGCGGGTCCTGCGCCGTGCGATAACGTCTGATAGGCGGTGAAACGTGGTCGGCCGATAAAGATAAGGAAGTACACGTTCTTCTAGCTTTGAGTGGTCTTAAATTTTTCGCAGGTTAGAGTACACAGGCTATAATTACTACCATTGTGCCAAGAGGTAACAAAAATACCTATAGGAGCAAATGGTGTGTCACTCATAAAGTCGGCACTGCACGCAGCACTTTAGGTGCCCAGCAATTTGCATTTTTAATGAGAGGTTGATCAATGGACAGAAAGTGAGGGACATTTCCTGTCATGATTTCTGCTGCTAAAAGGCATCTAGCAAATCCACACATGTGTGTCAGGAGGTCCAGCACAGCTAGGGAGCAATGAAAGTAGCAAAGCCTCGCTCTGTACTCATTCATAAACTTTATTTCAATCAAGCACAGTAGCCTTCTCTTGTCTGAAATCGATGTTTCTGTCAAACTTGAGTTTAACAATGAAGACGTTTTTTTTTCATAACACACATTTTCCCTTGCTACATTGTGCTCTTCATTTATGCCAAATTGTTATATTTGCAGGCTTCATATCTGAAATCTGTAACGTGAGTTTTCATTACTGAATAACACACTTGAACAAGCACAGCACAGCACAGTTGTACGTGTTCGATTTTGCCAGTCCCCTGCCGAAGCATTGTGCACTGCTGAGCCCGATTGTGCGAGATCAAATCCTGGCCACGGTGGCCACATTTAGGTGGGGGTGAAAAGCATGAATGGTCATTTATCGGACATTGGGTGAACATTAAAAAATCCCGGGTAGTGAAAATTAATCCAGCATCCCTCACTACAATGTACCTCGTATTCTTATGCTGTTTTTGGAATGTAAGATCCCAAAATAGTACAACAAAGTCTGTATTGTCGATATTCCAGTTGTGCACCGTTGTTGGTAAATACTTGTGGTCTATGCAGGTCAGCTGGTCAGCTGCTTAGGTAAATAATGAAAGTACTTCAGCTGAAAAGGCCGGAAAATTTCGTGACATTATGACCTCTATTCTCCCAGAAGGATGTGTGCTTCCTGTCGGGATCCGTTATGTATGCACGGCAGGCTTGTTTGCGATCAAACAATACACGCACAGTTGTTAGTTAGTGCACATTGTGATCGTTTAAGTCTCCTTCTGGTCACTCGTGTTCTTTGGCACCATTTCTTGCTATAATGAACCAACTATAACCCAACAATATGCTTTGACCTTAGGTGGGTGCTTCTCCCACATCTATCCTGCATTATCTCATGTAATGAACCATCCGGTAAATCTAGTGTTCATTTAATTATCGTATACGTTAGCTTTCTTCCCCTTTATTTCTGTAGACTAAGGAAGTAAATCCTAGTGCACTGCCCCTGTCACTTTTGCACCAACACCTTTCGAGTAGCTGCATTAGTGAGATTAAATTTTTTCATTTTTTTGCAATTTGTAATTCAGAAAAATATGAAAGGCATTATCTTGTTTATTTATGCTTTGGCATCTCGTCGTCAGTGTTTTAGTACGTGCAAGATGATGTTCCTGTTCTATTCAGCAGAATACTTGATTATCAGTACTGTTGACTGCAGTTGGTAAATAAATGAGTAATGAATGAATTTATTTAAAAAAATCGTTTTAAACAGTAATATAGGTGAATTGCCTATATATATTGCAGTGCGAAATACGGGTGCCAGCAGTAGACTAAGAGGAAGGAGACGGTTGTTGTTGGTGGTGCTCGCGCTCGCCCCACTCGGCCGTGGCCTCTTTCGGTGGATTAATATAAAACGCCGAGTGCGTCTAATCTTAAATGCGTGCTAACAATATATATAAATTGAGCTTTGTGAGTCTTGCAGAAACATATCGGTGATGATGAATGTCTGTAGGAATTAGCCGGCTATTCTATTGTTTGGAGAACTTTCTTTACATTTTCACTGAGATTCACACAAAATACATGTTTTTATGAATTTTAGTTTACTCCAAATGAATTCCCATAACAAATCAAGACAGCAATACGTCTAACAAATCATTTGCTATAGCAAATAATTTTCCATTTGACCACCTGATTCCAATATTTCATTAGTAAGGGGCGACTTACGCTCAATCCAGACAGCCCGCCTTTCACATGTGTGCGAGTACACAGAAAACTTCCCATGTCTCGCACAGGGGCAGTTTTCTACATGCACGTGGAATGCGTGGGGAAGGCTGCGTGGACTGAGTGTAACTAATTCTAAAGAGACCACAAGTAGCCACTCCCAGTAATGTAAATGTATTCCCTTTCATGCAGCTGAATCAATGTTTCTTTAAACCTACAAAGAAGTTTTGTTGCGTGACACCTAATTTTTATCTTCAGAGAGTTGTTTAATATTGGGCTTACATATTTAAGAATAGAATCATGTTCTTAATATAAACAGATTGACAGCACACTTAAAGGAAGAGCACAAAGAAAGTGGCAGGCTGAGTGCTTTCTTTGTCATTGACTTTTGAGTGCGCTGTTAATCTTTTTAATATCAGACACCAACTAGCCCAAACCAACATTGCGTCCCTGAAGTCCATTTCAGCTGTATAGGTACCATTATAGATGGTCATTCAATAGTTCTCTAGACTGGAATGGCTGTTGCTACACACACTCTAGCCAATCTTTCCAATATTAGGTCCTTCTCCTCTCCTTTCTTTTTGCGTTTACAGACTGCTTCTAGTACCCTTGATTGAAAAAAAGTGAGGGTAGTTGAAAGGCTGACGCCTCATTCTATTATTCAAGGTGTGACTATGTATTAGAACTCCATACAACAGTGTTCAGTAGCACAATAAAATATGTGGGTAATGAGCCCCATGAACACCGCTGTTGCATTATTCATGCCTGAAAAGATAGAGTAGCAGAGACAATGTTACAAGTGCAGGGAGGTTACAAATGATAAGATGTGACCTTATGATACTAAGATGTACATGACATGCCTACAACACATATTAATAAAAGAATTGTGCAGTGAGGTTTGTTGCATGGCGGGTGACGACGTCAATCTTCAGCATTTATCTGTTGTTCTATAAGAGCGACTTGTCAGAGCTCTCTAAAAGTGAGGTGGCGAGGCGAGCAGTATCTTATGAAGCACTGCAACTATAATCTCCAGCCGAAGGCCGTGCTATGCAATATTTTGGCAGTTATAATGTGCTATGTTTATGCTTTGTTAAAAAATGCATCTAAACAGCATAGATACAAATTTCCGGGTGGAAATTTATTGAAAGGTTTTTTTCATCTCTTAATGGCTAGGTGCCAAAAAATTTAAAACTACAGAACTATTGATCAAAAATTCATTATGGTACATGAAAAAAAGTGTTCATTGCCATTCAAAAGGTTTGAACAAATACGGAGTGTTTATGCCTTATCGCATTGTACAAAAGAAGACATCTGAGTCCGATATAATGTTATATATGCCATCCTTATTACATTCCTTCCTCCTATGCTGGGTGTATCTGTGTGCGCGCGCATGCATGCATGGTGCACAGATACCCTGGTTTCGCTACTGATGGTTTCAAATGTATTCATGCGTGTGAATGGAATGGCTAGCTGTGTGTGTGTGCACACCTGTGTGGGTCTACATCAGGCCTCCCTATAGGTGAAACAGGGGGAAGTCGGGAGATGGAAATTCAAGACGATGAGGAAAACGAGAACAAGGTGAAAGCTCGAGCCAAAGTTTCGACGAGTGGACTTGTCTTCTTCAGTAGAAAAGTCCATTTGTCGAAACGTTGGCTCCAGCTTTAACCTGGTTCTCGTTTTACTTATCGCCTCCCTATACATTGATTCATATGTATTCAAGCATGTGCATAAAAGGCTATAGCTCTGCATTTGTTTGTGGGGTGTGTGTATGTGTGCTGGGGAGTAGCCGAAGGAGGAGGGGGCGCACCGCGTACCTGTCTCCCATGAAACTTTCTGTGTACTATAGGATGACTGCCCAGACCCCCTCCCCCCTCCCGTTCCCGGTTAAAGGGGTGCGTCACCCTCTCCTCCTCGAAACTATTTCTGTCTGCGCCACTGTGCGCATTGGTGCGTGTGCAATGTTGCCCTACCGACACGTAAATTTACGTAGTCATGCACGCGCATGGAAAGGTACCTGCGTGTGAGGCGGGCGTGGCTTGTTCAGTGAGTGTGTACACCGCGGCCGCCACCTACACGTTCGTGTACGTTCGTAGGCACAATAGAATATGCTATAGGTGCGCGCATGCGAACACTTGTCTCTCTTATATCATGCCATGCGTCTGTATATGCGTGCTCGCGGATATAGATCCGTTTTCCTGCCGACATGTTCATAAGAATTCGCGCATGTGCATATAGAAAGCCCTACGTGTGTGTTTGCATGTGCGTGTCTGCGCGTTGTACACTATCTTCAGTACCAAAGTCATATGCATGTACAAGCTAACTCGTACACGCGGACATGCGCGTGTTCCGCATTTATGCAGGAAGCACACAGAACTGTCTGATCAACCAAGCAGCATGCGTGTGGAACAGGTGATGCCGGCCAATCTTGGCTAGCAGCAGCCGTGATGAAATTTTCATAGCACTTGCTCTGGTTGGGGCGCGCCTTTTTTCTTCGACGTGGCAACGTGAATAGTAATCTATAAAGACATTTCACAAACTGCGGAACTTTGTAACGCATGGCAAGATATATACAATCAGTTGCATTTTTCTTTCGGAACCTACCACTGGCCGTCTCATTCCGTGCGTATGCGTAGCAAATTTCCATGTGCCACTGAGTTGTCAAGCAGGGCGACAGCTGTATGAAGGGTATCGATGTCTAATATATATGCACGGCACGGCCCGTGAACACCAGTTAACCAACAGTGGGGTCAGTGAGAGTAACTGCTGACAATCGTCCTGTGGAGAAGCGCCATGCGAAAAGCGGTGTAACGCTTAGCCCTCCAGGCTTGCTCACGGCAAGCTTCTCTGGTTCGTTGCTCCTTCGCGGACTAACTGTTAATCGCGAAGGTCTGACGGCCCCCATTAATCCAATATTTGGTAATTTTGCCTAAGAGTTTACTATCAGAATTTTTTGTTGCTTGGCTGTGCCGTGGGACTTTCGGAGTTTATCGCAAGCCCTGCCACTAGCAGACCTTCGCTCCCATAGGTACGTTCCCAATTCAGTATTAGAATATAGGCAACTACTTATCTATGTCTGCCTGCAGAATGCTCTCGAATTGTTAAAATAAAGGACATAGCAGGCTACTCTATTATGCTTCATCGCAGGCGCAATTAGATATGTGATCTTGTATAAGGACCAAAGCTGGTAAACACATTGTTTGAAAGCGCGGCGAAGATGAACGTAAAGGTCTCCTTTGAACTGAGTCCCGACAGTAATAAAAATGCTGTAAATATTCTTTCTTTAATGTTGTATTAAACTAAACCGAACATTTCGTTTTTTAAATCTATCTTTTAAACCATTTGTTCCAATGGCAACATTCCAGGAAAGCGCTGCAGAAAGCTGGAGGAATTTACGCGATTTAAAGGCTTCAACCGTTCCTGGGATGGCTCCTTTAAAAAAATCGCGATGTTGCACTTGCATTTGTATATTCAAGCGGTTTGGTCCGTCCCCTGCGCACCTTATCTCACAAACCTTACCTGCGGTGACGAATTGTCGCTTGCGGTACAAGCACAGGACGATGAATTCTATTATTCAGCAAGTCACAATTGTAAGATTTTTTTCGTCGCTAGAGCATCGAGCAGCACACATGGAGAAACCATCTGGAACTCTTGTCCAAATCTTGGAACCACGATTGAACAGATTCAGATTGTTCAACAACGGAACCAGGTGCCAAAAAGTTAACTAACACACCACAGCTATTTAACGCACAGACTACTGTGCTTATTCAGCAATGTAGGCTACGCCATACTGAAGTGGCATATAGTATGTATAACCTCACAGCGGGTAAGCCGTCAGCTAAAAGTGTGTTTTTGGCACGAATTCAAAAAATTTAGATCCCATTAGGCAAAATGAAAGGAATTGAGACTATACTGGTAATTTGTTTTCTTTCTTTTTCTACGTGTTCGGAATGTTTATGCCCAAGCATTCTTCGGCAAGTGTCCCAGTGAGATCTGTCCGTCTTCTGATGCCTTATATCTGCAAAATACATGCATATTTAGGCAATTTAACGCATGTAATCGTTATGATAGTGTTAAAGCTCTTGGCGAATAGCGCTAGAAAAAAAAAACCAAATGAAAGTCGCAGTTTCGGCTGAAAGGTACAGAAGCATCGATTGCGATAGCCAATTAGAGAACAGCTATACGGAGTAAGGCCAATTGAAAAACTGCCCTTACTTCTTTGAAAAAAAAAAAACTTGAAAAAATTCGCATACTAACTAAATTAGCAAAGATGGTGTCACGTGTGCAGGAGCAAACATGAACTCATCGCACTCGATGACCGCGAAAACTCGCTGTGAAAACGCTGGAGTGAGAAAGCACGGACTCACTTTCATGCTTCCTTTGTCATCAACGCTAACTAAGCCGTGAAAACACAGGGCGCGGCGGACTCTGTCCGTCGCAGATTGCTTTCGAGGTACAGTGCCCCGACTAGAACGCGCCCCCGCCCTACTCTCCCCCGGGGCCTTCCACGCGACGAAAGACGGCACGCTTCCTCTCAGCTTTCCACCCTTAGTCGACGTCTGCTTTCGTGAGATGAGTTAATGGTTCCGCCATCCTTAAAAAGTTTCTTACAAAGCGACTGTTTAGGCACACAGACCAATGAATCTGGACATTGCATTTTCGTCGACGGGCTGCGGTAACATAGCGATGGCAACTGTCTTTTGCGGGTCCGGACGGGCTCCACACTTGCTGAAGACATGGCCTAGGAACAGAAGTTCTTCGTTAGCGAAACGCCACTCTTCCGGCTTCGAGTAATTCCAGATGGCTTGATCGCCTCTAGTACTATCTGAGGCCGCCTCAGGTGATCTTCGAAATTCGTGGGCGAGAACTACAACGTCATCCAAATAGACGTGACAAGTCTGCCACTTCCGTCCTGCCAAGCCTATGTCCACCACGTACTGCAACGTTGCGGGCGCAAAGACCAAATACCATCACCTTGAACTAGAAAGCGCCGTCTGGAACGGTAGACGTGGTTTTCTCTCGAGCTTGTTCCCCGACTTCAATTTGCCAATAACCACAATCGACGAAAAGTACTTAGCGTTGGAAAATTGGTCTAATGCGTCATCTATCCGTAGGAGGGGGCATACGTTCTTCTTCGTTATTTTATTCAAGCGGTGGTAATCGACACAGAAGCGCCGATATTCATCCTTCTTCTTCATTAAGACCACAGGGGACGCCCACTGTGTTTTCGACGGCTGGATGATGTCGTCGGGCAGCAGTTCGTCAACATTTTGGTTCTGAAAATAAGCAACACCTTTCGCATGTGCGGGGTGGTCAAAGCTTCAAGGAAGGTCGAAGAAGAATGATTGCATGGTGGGGGCTCAAATATCGGCAAAAATGTGCCGGCGATACGGTTCTAATCACTCTCCTCAAAGCCATATCAGCGGGAGCAACGGTAGCAATGGATCGCCGCCGTTCGGCAGCAAATTTCTTGTTCTCATCCTTTCGTTTGTCGCGTCGGTGTTTTTTTCCACTCGATCATATTTAGACGGGTAAGCGACGAAGTTTGTCGGCAGTGCAGCATGGCGGTTTAAAGGCACTTCGCTAAAGTTCTGAATGCCTTTTGCCGCTTCTTTACCGCGTTGCGCTAGCTAGGCTGCACGACTGCACGAGCGCGTTGTGTTGTATGTTATAGCTACTGAAGCTTGCAAGAACTGAAGTTGTTGCTTTTATGCGGCCCAGTAAATCCTTGCACCAGCTGTCGCGCACTTAATGTATTTGCATCTATTTTATGCCTGGTTTGGTGCATCTTGAACTGTTGCTAGTTGCTTTATGTATAACTCTTGTTGATGTTCGTGAGGTGCGAGGTTTTCACCCTGCCTCGCTTGTAAAGGGTCTAAATGGCACTGCGTCTTGTCGGAATGATACCAAGCAAGTGCTTCTTTAACAGCTTTATTCTTTTTGCCCGAGGGCATCTTAGGTATCGTGGTTTTTAGCGAAATGTGTTTAGAAAATAGATATTTCAGGACGAGAATGTTGCTAATAGTTGATGCATTTAATATTTTTGTCAATTTTCGCGGGAAAGTTCGCGTCACGTTTGGGAAGTCATCACACCTCGATGCTGTCTGAGCAGACTTACCACGCCGAGTGATTTGTTTGTTTCACAACATAGTGCCTTCTTGCATGTGAATTATGTAGTCGAATGATTTCTTTCTTACTATGCTTACGCCGCAGAGGACTAAACCCGGCCTTGCCGCCAGCGCTCATCTACTTTGACTGTCGCTGCTCTATATATAAATTCATCACGTGGCAGCTCTCCCTAGTAACATAAAAAAAGCACAGAAAAGTTGGTCAGACTTTAGCTTTGTAGGTTTCTAAACAGCTCCCTTAGAAACTTTAAAATTGCAAAGCCTGCAGCAGGAACAACAGTTCATTGGGGCATGCAGCAGAACTGCACCGGCGGTAGAGCGGTAACACGCGCTTTTATTAACCCGTGCGTTCGGTGGCTTCGTTGACTAGTGTAGGCGTTTCCATCAATAAAATCACAGTTACTCTTCTTGAAGCGACTTTGACTGCATTTATTCGGCAATGTCACATGTAATAATCGGCAGAAATATCACAACAACATGTGCAGACATTGCACAGTGCCAATTTGTTTGAGATTTAAGTGTCCACTAACGAAGGGTGCTTTATCGGCATATTACTTAACGCAGCTTACTAAATAGGCTAAATATTTATGCAACATTATTCCTCTTGCTGCTTGTTTGTGTTTGTAGACATTATGCAGACACTATCGTGTTCTGTATAAAACTAAACCTCACATGTCCTGACTTTTAGTATCTTTTCTTGCATCAATCGCTTTGCTGTTATTTAAATTTTATGTATGCTTATTACACAGTACATTTCTCTTTTTATTTTACTTGTACTTGTTTGAAACTATTTCCACTGATGTAGCGTGTATTTCCATATATTTCTTTGTGCTTATGCTGCACGCACGCGCAGCTTTTGTTTATATAAGAATTCGAAGTGTAGTGTGCCATATATGTCACACGTCTAAGCAAGCAGCGCGCATACCAATGTTTAACATTGATATTTACAATTATTTCTGTCTAGGTCTTAGAATAACGTTCACTGGCAAATGCACATTTCATGAGCTCGAATTTCTTGAAATAGAAAGGCCGAGCGGCGGTGTGGGCGGCATCGTTGCCGGCATCGTTGCATCGTTGCCGGACACATAAGAAAATATTACCACACGTGCTGACTAATCTTATTATAGCAATGCTATGAACGGCTGCAATCTAATGTTTAAGCTCATTGGAAGTTCATTAGGCAGACATGAGACAGCCACAAGAAAGCTGCTCTGGAGCGCACATTTGAAGACATTTCACGCTCACAAGAAAAACACTCAGGAAGTATTCAACAGATAGACGGTGGCCAATATGTTTTAGAATGACAGGAATACATAAGGAAATTTTCAAAAAAACAGATCAGATAGTCAAATGGCTGTGATCTCAAAACTAGTGTGACTATCATGTGAAACTCATCTCCTATTTTCTTAAGGGCGGCGGCGTGACACTATGGAACACTTGCTTAAGAAGCTTTTCAGAAAAGCTCTGTTTTATTTGGGCACATTTAGCGTCACACAAAAATTTGACGCATTGATCCCCCATTCTTCGCTAAGCTATATATTTGTGAAATTTGGTGCTATGCCAGGGCCGCGTTCTGCAGAGTTTATTACATTGATCGGCAGCCTTGTGTTTACTAGCAAGGTATTGATGAATAATCAATCAAAATGCGCGTCCTCTTGATGGTTATAAATTAACATGCGCTGACCGATTTTCACGTACTCTACTAATCTTAGTATGGTACTCTACGACGCCTCTATTTCTTTTCTACGGGTTCATATAAAATGGTTTCTGGAAAAGCAGTGGTGTAGAATCGTGATATTTTGAGGAAAGCTTACGTGTCGTACATTATGCACCTAATTAGAAGTGTTAGGATAAAATAAGGCTGCGTCGGTATTTAGACACTGCTTTTTAATCACTTGAACTGGCATTGACGGCAATTGTATGGCTCGTCTTCGCTCTAAATAAATTAAAACTGCAAAATATGATGTGAAAATAAGCAAAACAATGTAGTTTCTCAATGCAGCGACAAGATGACACATGTTTTAAAGCACATCTGCGTCTTTTCTCCGGACGGATATTTGCCGATATATTTAACACGCTGCTCCGAGAGTGCTCTGTTCCCAGTTTCTTGGAGCATTCCTAGAAAGCGATGCAGTCTGTCGTATTTGCATTACTCATCGGGCTTGCTACTGGCACCTTCGACTACAGAGGAAGTGCAACATTACAAGATTTAAAAAATGTGAGAAAAACATTCCCATTTTTTACTCACCTTATGCACACTTACATGGTACATTTCAGCTTATGATCGTCGTCGAGTATTTTAGCAGCTGGCAGAGCGCTGCACGGAACGGCTTTTCAAGCTCGGGTCCAGCCTGCACCCGGCCCAGGCATAGCCCGAGTCTGAAAGTACCATGCGTGGGCCGCACAAGCCCAGGCCAGTCACTTTGAGCCTGAGCTGTACCCGGTCGGGGCCCGAAAGATTACGGCCCGTCCAGGCTCGGCCCAGTTCTGTTTGACCTATTAGTCCTTTAACCTGTAAGAAGCTAAGGGGAGTTCTCGGTTATTAGAGCGATATCTCTACTATTCCAGGTGCAAACGCAGAAAACGCCTGGTTCCGTAAATCTGACCTTCAAGCTCAGCCAAGGTGAAACTAGGACTTAGCTTGCCACTACCGGCGGCTGCTGCATACGCCGCGTGGGCGCCCATAACTTGAACACGAACTGCGATGCGTACAAAGTGCGCCGAGTGCCGATATATTGGTATGTGCTGTGCTTTCGACGCTTAGTTTGCATTGAAGCGAGACAGCGCATGAAGGTCAATTCGCTAGCAGCTGCTGCTGCCACGCCTAGCAGCGTCTGTGTGTTGTAGCGAGGTGCAATTGGAGATGCGGTAGCTGCTGATGGCGCCGAACAGCGTCTGTGTCCTTTCCCAAAGCAAGCAAAACCGTGCAATCGCTCGACCACGGCTTTATTCAGCGGCAGCTGGCTCGACAAACTTGGTTTACCTGCGTTTAACCACGGAAATGTTTTGTGAAGGTAAAGTCATGGGATCAACGGGCGCCGGGTGGTCTTCCGCCTCTATTAAATCAGTTTTCTGCCATGCGTCCACTCTTGCTAGCAACGCTAACTGCTAGAGGAATGAACATTTCCTTTCATTGCATTACTTGCCGAACACGCACAAGCTGATTAGATTATATGGTATAAAAATACACAGAAACAATGAACAGTTAAGAAAATAGGAAGGGATCAGGCTCGCCTCAGTAACTGCCATTGGCAAAATGCCTTTGTTAAGGTGTTAACTTGATCGGACTAGGAGCAGCGCAGTGGTGACAGTCTACGCAGAACACAGAGTCCTAGCGCGAGCGGCATTCACAAGCAAAAGCGCTGAAGAGGACGACCCACTAGAAAGCGCTTTAGAGGACGACGCACTGTACCGTTCCAATCCTTCTCTACATTTACCCGCGGGAACGAAAAGGGAGCCACCCGGCGACCTAACAGCAGGTCAATGAGTCGGTCGTAGCAGCTCTTGAGGCGGTAGATGTTGACAATGTGCCGTCCACGACGGCACATGTGCGAAGACGTTTCAACAGTCTCGATCACATGGTTCACCGGAGACGTGCGTTTGACGACGCGGTAGTGGCCTTCATAGTTGGGTAGTTGCTTCCACGAGAGACCAGGTGCAGTGGAAGGGACAGTGGGTCACACAAGTGCTGCGGGGAGGAACGGGGCCCTCAGAAGTGGTGTTACCGCTACCGCTCTTCTGGCGCTCTTGGTAATTTTAAGTAACAGCTCCCGTCATATCGCGACACTCTTCGGCATGTCTGGCTGTGGCAGAAATAGATGCAGAATCAGATGCATCCGGTTTGCATGGAAGGATGGTGTCGATTGTGTGAGACGGGTGCAGGCCGTACAATAAAAAAAAGAGTGAAAAGCCAGTGGTACTCTGAGTTGTGGTATTGTTGGCGTAGGTTGCGAAGGGCAGAATGCCAACCCAATTTGTGTGATTGGAAGCCATACCGTTACATATCGTTATGTAACGTTATCGTTACATACCCTTAACGATATGGAAAACATATAGTTAAGGGTGAAAACCAATATCGAGCGTTTTTCCACGTTTAGTGAAAGGCGAATCTTGTCTAACCAGCTTTCTATGGTGTAAACATAGTTTTGTAGTTGATAATATAGGGAGTGAACATCACTGTCTGGTGCATAAAAAGCGATATCGTCTGCGTATACATGTTATGAACATATGGATGCCGAGGAATGGAACTCATCATAACGTTACATAATAATGGAGAAGTGGCAGCTCCTTGATCAACACCTCGTGATTGATTATGTATGCTCGAAGAAAAGCCTCTTAGAGAGCAGTAGAACTGCCTCCCATTTAAAAATTGGCATATCCAGTTAACAAAGTAATTTGGAAACTCTATATTTCGTGATATATCCAATAAAACTACGTATTCTATAGTGTCGTAGGCTTTGTAGATGCCTAGTGTCACAATAGGACCTATCTGTATTTGGCACCATGCTAATTTTATTCTGCTTTCTAAGTCCACGTGAGCATGCCAGGTTGAACACGATGGTCAGAATCCAATTCGGCAGGAATTAAGCAAGTCTTTAGTCTCTACAAATTGAAGCATATGGGCATGTAGTATTCGTTCAATTAATTTCGCTAAATTTAAGGTTAGTGTGATTGGTCTAATATTATCTATTGTATATACTTGCCCATTATTTTTAGGAACAGGGATTATTTTTGCAATTTTCCAAGCAGATGGAATCCATGAAAATCTAATACCGTGATTTATAATAGATAAGAGGTCATCAGGAGCTTCCTTAAGTAAAATTTTGATCATGGTAGAGGTTACCCCATCTGCTCCGGGAGCTGAATCTGGCAGTCGCTCCACGATTTCAGCCAATTCTAATATGGTTATTTCTATAAAATCATCTGATGTCTTTCGTAGGCTAGAGCAATGTGGCAAAACTGAAGAAAATATAATTTCTAATCCCTTCGCGAGTTCTCCTTGTGAGTGTTTGGTTTCATTACTACTTAAGACTATGGAGTCTATATTAATTGGCCGCGGAAGAACTTTCCCACTGCGAAGAAAAACTGAACAAAGCGCGTTCATTTTTATTGATAGAGAGGAAGTCAAAATTCTTGCAGTCGTATTCGTTTTTGGCTTTTGAAACTGCATGTTTAAAGACGGCTCGAAAAAAATTGTAATCGTTTCAATTTCTGGGGCTGTGGTTATGTCATAATTTTTTCCACGCGGATTTTCTCTTTCTATAATCACGAGTGCATTGTTCATTCCACTTAGGCTGTATGAATGCCTGTTATTGAGACGAATCTCAAATTCAGACTTCTCGCGAGAACTTTCCAAAACAGAATAGATAATTGTAGTTTTTTGTTCAGTACACGCGTCAGACAGCGACGAAAAAAAAATTTCTTCAGCATTTTCTAAAAATATTGTTTCTAAAAAAAGTATATTTTCTAAAAAAAATACGCTCCGGTCACTGAATGTAAGATTTATTGCAAAGTAAGATATGCAAAGTAAGTAATGGTAATAGATGCTGGCTTTCCACACGTTAACCCATTGTCCATAGCCCAGTTCCGTAATCCGGTGCCCAACAAATCTGTATTTAATCCCTATGATATATGGTGAGAGTCGAAGTCACCTGAGAGTAGGATGTCCCGTCCGATCAATATAACGTTCCCATCAATATAAGCCGTTATCGCTTTTTAGCGCCTCATCTATCAGCGTCGAACCGTTATGAACCGTAACCAAACGTACACGGACGATGGCATTGCTGTGCGGACTGCAGCTTGAAAGCGATCTACGATGCCGACAAAGAGTGCCTACTGCTGATATAGCTTCGCACTGTGTTTTCTCGCTGTTTACTTAGCGTTGAAGAGAAACGCGTAGAGAACGCGGGATCGTCTTCAGAGAGCGTCTGCAAGTTGTTGTTGATGATGATGAAAAACTTTTATTCAATAAATTGAGAGTTTGCAGGCCAACAATGGCCCTTTACATAGGTAGAGTGCTTAGTCTGGGACCCCACTGGACGAAGCTGCTACCCGTGCCCGTTGGACTAGAGCCCTTTGATACTCCAGCGCCGAGCAATCGAGTAGGGCTGCCTCCCATGCTTCTCTAGTGGGCGAAGGGTTGGGGGGAAGGGACGGATTCATCTTACATGCCCACACCATGTAAAAGTTATCGGAGACTTCTCCACAGTGAGGGCATCGCCCATCAACTTTCGAGTCAAAATGTTTTGCTCTTGCAGGACACAACAGGGTGTTAGTCTGCAGGCGCCGCAGGGGTCGTCCATCGGCCTTATTCAGGCCCTTAGCAGCGACCGGGAAAAGCCGATGACGTTCGCAATAGTCTGCCAGAATTTCCCTGAACCACAGAAGCGGTTGTCTAATGTCTGCTAACCACTGCTCTTTAATATGGCCATGCTATGCCTTCCTGCTCTTTTCGACCAGGTGGAGGGTATCCACCGCGCAGTTCACGCCAATAACATTACTGTCTCGACTAATTCTGGCAACCCAGCCCAAATAAGCGCGTTCAACAGGCTGCTTCTATAGTGATTTCCGCAGTGCGCACTGCGGAAATCAGTATTTCTTTCTCTTTCCTCTTTACCTCCACCCCGGCTCTCTTTGCCCTCGGGTCCCATCCCCACGGTCTCCGAGCTCCGGGTTCTGGGACTTTTTATTTCTTCAGGTCAATGCGGGCTCTACCAGCAAGGGACGTGGAGCAAGTCAAGCTGTCTTTAATGCAGCTTTTTTCCCTCACCAACCACTTACGTGAAACTCCATGTATCTGGTAAATAAATGAACCCGAATTTGAACCCTTACCCGCTTCCGCAGTATGGGGAAGCAGGTGTGCAGCATGATCCGTAGGGTCTGCACGAAACGCGGTGGTCTGCGGGGGCACGATTGCATTAGTTTGGCGCAAGCGTTAGTCATCACTCGAGTCCTGTACACGGCTCCCTACCTCCGCCTCGGGTAGGGGCCCCAGCTGTATGTCCTCATCCGGTCTGTGCGCAAGCGTGCGCTGGACCTCCCGGCGGCCACCGACAACGGTCGTTTTGTGGCTTTGGAGGTGCACAACTCGCACTCGGAGCATGGATAGGCTCACCTCGTCAAACAAGTTGGTCGCCTGTCTCTGACGTCTTCTGGATGCCCTCTGTTTTCACACCTTGCTCTTCAACCTATTCTTGCTCCTGCGCCCCTTGGGGCTCGACTGCTCCGGGGCGCCTCCTGGCGTTTCGTATCCCACCCCGTCAGACTTGTCTTGTTCCTAGGTCACAAAGGTCTTCGTGGTAACGAAGCCATCAATGCGGCCACCCGCGCAATTCTTCCCCGGTACGTTACCCCTTCTGCCCCCTCGCCTGATCCGGCAACCCAGTTTCTTACATCTTATCGAGCAATCTTGGCCTATTACCAGGATGATCGTCGGCTCTTTCCTGCTCCGGCCTAAGGTCTGTTGTGTCCTGCTCTGTTGTGTCCTGCTCTGGCTCAGCATTTCCTGCCTAAGTGGACAGAGCCACCATTTTGAGGTCCTGGCCGACACCTCACACATGGCTGCTGCTTGCCCCTTTTTCTCTTTTCCTCACAACCCCCTTTTCTCATTCTCACACGAGAGGCCTGGGAAAGACTGCTCAGCTGCTCTACCTTGTGCGCCCAGTGCGCCCTGGTGGCGCGTGTCTGAGAGGCGGTCATCTCCAACAGTATTCCCCACTAGGGAGTTCACTTAGGTGTCCCCCTTTCGGGGGTCAACTAGTATTTTCCTGAATCAATCTTTTTACTACCACCAGCACACATGTGGTGGGCACCTTTGGGACCGTTAAAGGCGAGGTGCTGACCAGAAAGTTCGGTATCCACAGTGTCCCCAGATGTTACCGACCCTCGGGAAGCCCTCGAAACTCTGCTCACAGCAAAAGGTCACTCTCCAAAGGCTACAAGAGATGGATGGCCATATTGAGCGGATTGATAGTGGATGTTATGAGCGTCTCCTTTGGATCAAGACGGTGGGTTGCGCCACAAAGCTCTTGCTATTATACTGCCTAATGCTCTACCTAGGTTTGAAAAAGAAAAAAAAAACAAAAAGAAGAAGCTGCGATGAATTTCGACAACCAAATTTTCTTACCCCCTATTGTGAACTTTGTTTTTGTACGTCTCCGTTTTTTGTCGTTTCCCTACTTTTCTTCCCCCAGTATTGCAATCGCCTCTTACTAATTTCTATTGCGGACATGTTTACTTTATCGCGACATGTTCACTCTCGCTGAACCCAAGCGCCTAGGTACCTAAATCGACCACTGCGCAGATATCTCCCCGTTCTAATGAAACATGCTCCTTTGTTTTCCTAGCTTTACCGCAACAAGCACATGCTTCTTCCTTCTTATGCCTCGCTTTATAGGTGCGTGTTATAAGGGATTTTGAACTGGCTGCGAAAATTAATGAGCATCCCTTTGAGATATCATAAATTGTTCCTTTTCTGATTGCGTTTTTTTCCTCTTAAGTAGCTACTAATGGCAGGTTTCTTTTTCATTGCCGCCACTCATGAGCTTATTTAAGCCTCTCTGACATTCCGCTTGACGTTCTTTGTGGCTGTGTTGCTCACCCTATAGGCCGCATACTTGCTTATAAGCTTCCTAGTTCTTTTCTTCCACTGAGAGTCAATGTTTTTCCTGTACTTATACCTCAACACTCTCCCAGCTCATTTACTTTCCTCCATATCGCTGAGTCGTTCTTCATAATTAATTTTACTGTGAACTTCCCTCATTTGAAAACTTAACTCGTCCCAAATCACCCCGCACAGCTTTATTTGTAGTCGCCCTGTGAGCGCCCAATGCGAAGCGTCCCACTCACCTTTGGTTGCCATCGAGTTCTGATTGTACCCCTGATTTCAAGCAAACAACCGCATTTACAAAAGTAAGTCCTGGAACAAATACACCTTCCCACATACCGCGGCGCATCTCGTACCTATTGTGTCCCCATAGCTCTCTCTGTTTCATTATGGCTACATTTCTCTTCCCCTTTGCTGTTACTGTTTTTTTTCTGTGTTTCCATATATTCATTGCTTTCGTCGACTAGAGCGGTCCGCTCTAGTCGACGACACCTAGTGGCCCACTGACTCAGGAAATTCAAATGCTTGCCGGACTTCGTGGCATACCACTTGAGCGACTGAAGCTACAGTAAGCTCTTTCAGTGTCACTGTTTGCTTGGCAATCTGCTCGCGCACAATATTGACTTGTATACTTGTTGGTCTTTATCGGGCGACATGTTTCACCGCCTAAATGTTATCGCACAGCGCAGGACGCGCCTGCATGTATAGGAAGTTTCTGGAATGTTATCGATGCTTCCATCCGCTGTCTGTGACCGAACCTTGTGTAATCTGATTGTATGTGTGCGCGACGCGAATAATGTAGAACTTTGTGGAAGGCACGCGGATCCCAGAGAATACTCTGGAACGTTCGACGACTGATGTATAAAAGCCGACGCGCTTGACCCGCTGATCAGAATTTCGACGATCGCCGACCGTGTTCGCCGCTATCGTTGTGCTATAAGTGTAGCCTGTTTTTGTGGGCACAGGTTCGCCCAATAAAAGTTAGTTCTGTCTTTCACAGTATTGCTACTCTGTTCTTCAACGTCACCACCACGTGACATCTGGTTGAGGTGCTGGGTAAGTCCGGTCATGAACGGTAATTATTGCCGTGCAGATTCCAGTCGGCGTAATGGGGTGTCCTCCAGCGGTTCGAATTTGAGGGCCTTCCCATGCAGTTTTAACTTTCTTCAACTGGGCGGCGATGTTTCCACTCATTACGGAGTAATCGGCCCCTGTGTCCTCTAAGGCGGTGACTGCGTGGCCGTCGACTAGCACGTCGAGGCCGGTTGTTCTTTGTCTGGCGTTGCAGTTAGGTCTTGGCGTCGGATCACGGCGGCGTAGTGTTGAACTGAAGCTGGAACGTCGCGTTGTCAAGTTGTCTTTCGTCGGTGCAGTATTGGCTTCCTGACTTCGTCGGGACGGCAGCGTGTCGTTATTATGTCGTAGAGCTTTGGACCCCGATACGGCTTGGGTTTGGACCCCGATACGCCGACGGGGACTGAGTGAGAAACTATTACGGCGCTTTTTCGGACCCTACAAGGTCGTTCGACATATTGGCGCACTGGACTATGAGATCGTGCCAGACGGCATTTCGCATTCACAGCGGCACCGCGCACGATCTGAAGGAGTCCAAGTGGTGCGTCTTAAAACCTTTCACGGATGCTGACGAACTTTCCTTAATTTGTTTTCTTTCCTATGAGTGCTTTACTTTATTACTTTCGTTTTTCTTGCAGCATCGGGTGGATGCTTTTTAAGGGGGGATATTGACACGTGTACTTGTTTGTCTTTATCGGGCGACATGTTTCACCGCCTAAATGTTATCGCACAGCGCAGGACGCGCCTGCATGTATAGGAAGTTTCTGGAATGTTATCGATGCTTCTATCCGCTGTCTGTGACCGAATCTTGTGTAATCTGATTGCATGTGTGCGCGACGCGAATAATGTAGAACTTTGTGGAAGGCACGCGGGTCTCAGCGATTACTCTGGAACATTCGACGACTGATGTATAAAAGCCGACGCGCTTGACCTGCTGATCAGATTTTCGAAAATCGCCGAGCGTGTTCGCCGCTATCGTTGTGCTATAAGTGTAGCCTGTTTTTGTGGGCACAGGTTTGCCCAATAAAAGTTAGTTCTGTCTTTCACAGTATTGCTACTGTGTTCTTCAACGTCACCACCACGTGACAATGTCTCTTCTCAGGTGGCGCAGCAGGTCCTCGTCTTTCACGGTCAGTAGTGTGGCTCCTGCGGCCGCCCGTTTACTCAGGCGCTCCTACTGCTAGCAACTCTACTGGAGCGCCCACTCAGTTGCTGCGGCTTCCTTAATGAATTATTTTACTGTTGTAGGCGGGTTGCATACAAGATCTAGGTACTCTCGGATGCCGCGCATGAAATGGCTCAGCTACTTCAAGTCAGGAATGTTGGGCTCCCCGTGGTGAAACGGACGTGACATGTGCTCAGCAAACACGAAAACAACTTCGTTGGGTTTTTGAATGCTCGAATAGAGGAGGCTTGTGCATTACCTCGGGGATCAGTGCTTCCGCAAGTATCAAGTAACCGACGGCTACACTAGTCCCAAGTTGGCAAATGCGCCACGCGGTCTTGAAAGCACGGTCTTGCGCTACCTTCAGGGGCGAGAGAGAGAGAGAGAGAGAAATGAAACTATTTTGTCCATTAAGGGTTTAGCGTTCGGTCTTCGTCTTCATCGCTGCAGACGCTTGACTTTAGCAGGGTTGGGCCCCTAGTGCAGGGCTGCACTGAGCCGCGCTGCTTCGCTTGCGTGCTGCACCATTGCACTTTGGGCGGCGAGCTCGCAGCTGGCGAGCAGGCTCTCCCATTGCTCCGCACTCGGGGTTTTGTGTTGGTGGAATGTGTAGTTACGTTTACACTCCCAGGTTATATGGTAAAGCGTGGGGGTTGTCCCGCATCACGGGCAAGTGTTCTTAAATTGTGTAGGATACATCTTGCTTAGTATATTAGGTTCCCGTTTGCAGCCTCCGCCAACTAACTGCTTCTTGCTGTGTTAAGGCTTTGTGTGGCGGGGAGTATCTAATTCTATTGCCTCTGTGCTAGTTCAGTAACTCTGAATAGCCGATCTCCACGGTGAAGTGCTGTCCAAGGGCGTGTGGCCGCTCGACTCGGTACGTGATCTCGGGAGTCAAGCTGTCTGCCCTTTCATTTCCTTCTATCCCCGTGTATGCCGGAATCCAGATTAGTTTGTGGGCTGCGGTGTGTCTGAGGTGTTCTGCCTTGCGGAGGATAGCTAAGGCAGCCCTGCAGATTCTACCCTTTGTGTAATTCCTGCATGTCTCTTTTGAATCTGTTAAAATGACCACTGATTTATCTTTTCGATAGCCCTCAGCCGCTTCCAGCGCAACAGCGACTTCCTCCGCTTCCACTATCCTGTCGCTACGTGTAGTTGCGCAGGTGATTAGCTTGCCTGCGTTGTCAACCACTACCGAAGCTGCCTGAATGTAATTTGTGTTTCTATTCCATGGATACAGTGTTGCATTCGTGAAGACTGTGTTTTCTAGCTTGGCTAAATGCCTTTCCACGTAGTCTGCCCGCGCCTGCCCCGCGTGGAGATATGGATCCATGTTTTTCGGAATGGGATTGACCTGCAGGGTCTTACGGATCTCGTCGGGATATCGGCGGATCGATCGAGATGCCTCCTTGGGTCGCGACCTAACCTTGTCAGGAGCGCTCTTCCCGTAGCCGTGTCTCTGAGTCGGTGAAACTGTGTTCCAAGCTGTGCTTCTGCCAGTTCGGCGAAGGTGTTGCTAATCCCTAGCTGTAGCAGCTTGTCGTTCGGTAGTTGAAGTGGAAGTTGGTAGTTGGTAGTTGAAGTGCCGTCTTGCAGGCCTTCCGCAGGATTGTCTCTGCTTGTTCCGTTTCGCTCTTGATCATGGGGTGGTATGGCAGCGAGTAGATTACCCTGCTGACTATGAGGCTTCTGACGAGCTTTAGCGTGTCGTCTTCTTTCATCCCATGCCTTCGGTGGGAGACTCTGGTTATCATTCTGCCTACCTGCTCAGGCGACTTGCTGAGCAGGCTGAGTGTGTGGCTGCATTTCCTGCTTGCTTGTAGCCACATTCCCAGGACTCTTATCATGTTCCTCTCCGGGATGTATTGCCCCTCCAGTTTCACCTCGAGTGGTGCATCAGTGGGGTGTCTTCCTACCCTCAGTAGCTCAGACTTCTCCGTAGAGCAGGCTAGTCCTCTTTCCTTCACGTATCTTTCTACGCAGTTTGCTACTTGTTGTAGCTTCTTCTGTTTCTCTCCCAGGGATCCATGGTTCACCCAAACCGTGATGTCGTCTGCGTAAATCGCGTGCTGGATGCCCTGGATTCTGCTCAGTCTTTCTACTAGGCCGATCATCGCCACATTAAAGAGTATGGGCGAGATGACCGAGCCTAGTGGTGTGCCTTGTCTTCACCACCCCAAGCAATCACTCCTCAACTCCCCTAGTCCCACTGCGGCCGTTCTATTGATCAGGAAGTCTTTGACATAGTCATGGATTCTTCTCCCGCAGTTGGTGTTATTTAGCCCCTCCATTATAGCGGCGTGGCTGACGTTGTCAAAAGCACCTTTTATATCAAGTGCCATGACTACGTTTTCCCCATTCTTGGGCATTGTCTCCAGGACCTCTTCTTTAAGTAGCAGAAGCACGTGCTGCGTCGAGAAGTTTGCCCTGAAGCCGAACATGGTGTCTGGGTAGAGCCTCTTGTTTTCTAGGTGTTGCTGGATGCGTTTCGTGACAATCCTCTCGTACAGTTTTCCCAGGCAAGGGGCAAAGTACACGTTGGAAAGCTTCGGGCAGGGACACCACTCATTGATCTTAGTTGCACGTTCGTACTGGTGCTGAGAGTTTTCGGCGTCTTCATACTCGTCAGTGGAGGCTGGTGGGCACTAGACTGTTTTGAATAATCACCTGCGTTGGACTTGCAAGCGCCGTTTTATAAGTCTGTAAGGTCACTGACAAAGTTCTTTCAAGAGGCCAAGGCATTGTAGGCGGCTGCTTGAGCTGTGTAAAGGCGGGTGATGTCTTGAAGGTCAGGATGCAGGGCTGCTTGCAGGAGTTCTGTCAATCATAAGTCAATGATGTGATAACCCGCACCTCCACCAGTGTGGCGGCTCACTGCAGACAAGAGCAGAGAGATAGATGTATTGTTACGGAAAGATGAAAAAAGACAGAGGGAGAAGAAGATCGCGAGACGCTGGCTGCTGCGTGTTGTTGGTGGTCAGCCATCTTGTCTGCTCTGACACACCCTCTACATATATTGCAAATACAGTCTTTATATACTCCTAACATCCCCGTAACATATTGGTGGGAAGTGCGGGGTACCACGGCTGGAAACGGAGCTCCGCAGTGGACGTCGCATCACCGTCCGCACCATGAATGACGGTGAGCACGCGGAATCAACGTTGTTGCCGCCTCCAACGTCACCATCGCCACTTACGTCACTGTCGCCTTCGATTGTAGTTGTGCATCCCAAGGATCCTGGAACTTTCTGCGGGACCGATGGCGCCGACGTTGAAGAGTGGGTGGCTATGTATGAACGCGTGAGTGTAATCAACAGATGGACCCTTCTTATGCTAGCCACCATGTTGTTGTACATACGAGGCACGGCAAAGGTGTGGTACGAAAACCACGAAGAGGTGCTCACCAGCTGGGACCAATGCAAAGAGAAGTTGAAAGAGTTGTTTGGCAAACGAGCTGGCAGTAAAATTGCCGCAAAGCAGGAACTGGCCTACCGTGTCCAATCCCCCACGGAGTCCTATGTCTCGTACATTGAGGACGGGGGGGCGCGCTTTGTCGTAAAGCCAATCGCGACATGACAGAAGCTGAAAAGGTCGGGCACGTGCTTAAGGGCATTGCTGACGACGCCTTTAATCTGTTCCTGTACAAAAGTTGCTCTACAGTTGATGCCATCATTAAAGAATGCCGACAATTCGAGCAGGCCAAAAGCCGACGCGCCTTGCAACGATTCGACAGACTTCCTAATACTGCTGCAACGTCGACGTGTGAAGATCAAACCGCACAGCAGCATGCATCGCCATCAGAGGACGTGGTGCGAATCATTCTACGTGAACTCGATGCGATGGCGCCCGCAGCTTTCTGTTCGCGTAGCACTGATGCTAACACTTTTTCGGTTCCCCTCGTACAAGCCACCGTTCGCGAGGAACTTGGAAACATTGGATTACATTCTGTCTGTGCTGTCGCCAATCTCATAGCTAAGGAACGCCCTTCTATTATTTTCGCTCCACCCCGACGCTTCTCTCCGCCTTGTCGCAACCCGACTGAGTGGAGAACTGCGGACGACCAGCCAATATGTTTCCCCTGTCGCCGCATTGGTAATGACGCCCGATACTGTCGCAACTCGTGGCCTCGCACGCCTCGCACGCCGACCAACCTGATCCGTTTTAATGGAAATGCCCACAATATTTCGCCCACCACTGAGTCCAACAGCGTCGACAACTTTGCTAGGAACACGTGGTACAGTAGCTCACCATCGCCGCGCGGACATCAGTCGCGTTCACCGCAAACACATCGCCCATCTTCCCGTTCGCCGCAGCCACGTCGCCTTTCGTCACTTGCGGTTTTTGGCCGCAACTTTTCGGAAAACTAAGAAATGCAGCGCTCGGAGGTGGTGCTACATTGCCTACTACTGCAGCAAGTCCTCTGCCTGTGCCGATAAGGAGAAGCGTAATTGACGTTAAAATAGACGGGGTACCTGTCCAAGCACACGTCGACACTGGAGCCCACGTTCCTGTAATGAGTGTTAGCTTACGTAGACGTTTAAAGAAGGTCCTCACCCCAGCAGCTGCCCGAGGGCTTCGTGTGGCCGACGGTGGCGTGCTGGTGGTTCTTGTAATAGAGACTTTTAGCGTGTCCGGTATTGCGGCAAGCGCGGGCGGTTTGCCGGTTTAGCGTGGGCGTAAACGTGAGTGGCCAGATTAGTGGCACCAGCTGGCGGCGCAAAGCTCAACCACACAAACACAAAGCTAATTACTATATTTTGCTTAGCTGCTGGTGTAAATTTTCGACAGCGGCGTAATCTTGTCTCCAATTACGCCGCTGCCAAAAATTTGCACCAGCAGCGCAGCAGGATATAATGGGTTACTGCAGTTTTAGCTCTGTGTTTCTCTGGTTGAACTCTACGCCACCAGGCGGCCGCACCGCTCTGGCCGCTCACAACATTTACGCCCCTGCAAATCCGGCAATCCACCCAAAGCGCCCCCGTTTACCGGAATAGCAGACAGGCTAAAAGTCTCTAATGTGTACTGCGCGTTTAATTATAGCCGGCCGCCCTACCTCTGTGCTGTTTGCTGTGATCGACAACTGCCCTCACGACGTTATCCTTGGATTGGACTTTTTATCCACTCATTATGCTCTCATCGACTGCGAGACCGGCGTTTTTCACTTAGAACTGCCTCAACTCGCCGATGCTCTGAGCACCGCCGCACGGCACTTGTGCTCGCTTCAGGATGTGCGTCTGGCACCGGGGGCAGTTATTTACATCACTTTGACAGCTCGGCCACAGGTTCGTGATGGTGAATATGTGCTTCGTCCCATCGTCGACGTGCTTTTGAGCCGGAATGTTGCCGTTCCACATACGCTGGTCACGGTTACTAATAAGGACGTCGCTCTACCACTTCTGAATATGAGCCTGTGCCCGTAAGTGATCCCGGCCTGCATGTTCTTGGCCAGCATTTCTAGCGGTTCCGAATTTGACATTGAGAGTCTGAATGCCGAGAGTGGTTTCTTGGCGCCAATTGCAGCTCCTAGCTCTGGTTCCTTAACGGATGGCCTCGCAAAAATGATGGCACCTGACCTCACCTAGGCAGAGGCCACGGACATACGTCTCCTGCTTGAATCGTACAATGACATCTTTGATTTCAGCGACACGCCTTTAGGCCAAACATCTGTTGTTGATCATCGTATAAACACTGGAGACACGAATCCTATTCGTTGGCGTCCCTATCGTGTATCGCATGCTGAACGTCGAGTCATTCAATCAGAAGTTGACAAAATGCTCCGCAAGGGGGTCATAGAGCCATCAGCCAGCCGTTGGGGTTCGTCTGTCGTTCTTGTGAAAAAGAAAGATGGACACCTGGCGTTTTTGCGTCGACTATCGTTACTTAAACAAGATCGCGCGAAAAGACGTCTACCCACTACCACGCATCGACGATGCCTCGGACTGCTTGCACGGAGCTAAATTGTTCTCGTCCATCGATCTTCGATCCGGGTACTGGCAGATTTCAGTTGATGAAATGGACCGCGAGAAGACTGCCTTCGTAAGGCCAGATGTCTTATATCAGTTCAGTCATTCCCTTTGGCCTATGCAATGCTCCTGCGAGATTTGAACCTATGATGAACTCCCTTCTGCGAGGCTACAAATGGACCACCTGTCTTTGCGGCCTTGACGACGTTATTGTTTCTTCTCCCACATTCGGCAGCCACTTTACCCGACTCGCTGCCTTTCTTGCGGTCTTCCGAAAAGCCGGCCTCCAACTGAACTCCACGAAGTGTCAACTCGGGCGCCGTCAGATTACCGTGTTCGGACACGTGGTTGATGCATCTGGTGTTCAATCAGACCCGGAAAAAGTACGCGCCGTACGCAGTTTCCCTGTGCCACTTTCTGTTTCTGACGTGCGCTGCTTCGTCGGCCTGTGTTCTTGCTTTCGCCGTATCGTCAAAAACTTCGCCGACGTTGCTCGGCCTTTGACAGATCTTCTAAAGAAGAACATGTCATTCTCATGGGGCCCGGAGCAGGCTCATGCGTTCGCCGCCCTCATCGGGTTCCTGACCACCCCTCCCATACTTGCCCACTTTGATCCATATGCACCCACCATAGTCCACACTGACGCAAGCGGCCATGGCATCGGCGCTGTTCTCGTCCAACAGGTCGGGGGGGGGGGGGGGGGCTAATGTTGCAGCTCTGTCTTTAGCTCGCGTGCTCCCATGTAGAATGAGAAGGAGACATGTAGACATCAGAAGGAGACAATCATGTAGAAGGAGAATTCGTTTTTCTTGGCAACCACTGCACCAAATTTGACGGAGTTTCAATGCTTCCATGTTATTGTCTATTTAATAACCAAAGAAAATATCACAGGGACTTTAGAACTATATCAGTTCGAAACCAGCTAAGCAGTGCATGCCGCTGATACGAAAAATGTAAAGCCCATAAAATGAACAAGTTGAGGACAAATGTGCTAATGAAACTGTCATTGAAGAACCTTGTCTACATTCTTGTACACATGCAACGGCCAGTGAAAAATCTCAGTGACGCTGTCATTTGCTCCAATGTATTACGCAGGAGCAGCTGTCACCAGACGTGTATCGTGAGTATCGCGAGGCTGCGTTTCACCGAAATTATATAGTCGCAACAGAGAGCACGCATAAAAAGCAGGAGTTCTGCATAATATACGAGGGTGAGTCGAATGAAAGTGAGCCAAGGCGAATATATGACAAACGGGGTACTTTATTTAAAAGTAGTCTCCTTGAGAATTTAAGCATTTGTCCCATTGAGTGAAGAGTCGCGCAATTCTCGTCTCATAAAATTCGCTGGGTTGCTGCTTTAAAAAGTCTCCAACTGACTATTTCACGTCATCGTGCGGCACGAATCTGGTTAACTTGAGCTGTTTCTTCGGGTGCCCCAAAATGTGGAAGTCGCAAGGCGACAGGTCTAAGCTGTATGGCGGATGTTTCAGCGTTTGCCACTTAAACTTTGGCGGTTTTGTATTAACCACATCAGCGACACGGCGACGGGCATTGTCGTGGAACAAGATGACCCAATTCGTCAATTTTCCGCGTCGTTTGTTCTTGATTGCGACACGCAGCCGATCCGGCGTTTCACAATATCGGAAACAATCGATAGTCTCTCAAGATTTAGCAAATTCAATCAGTAATAGCCCCTGACGATTGAAAAAAAGAAGTCAACAACACCTTTCCGGCGGAAATGACGGCCTTTGCTTCCTATGTGGTGGTGAATTCGAATGTTTCCATTGTAAACTTTGCCGTCGTGTTTCAGGTTCGTAGAAGTGGCACCATGGTTCGTCTCTGATCGCAACTGGAGACAAGAAGTCGGCCCCCTCATTCTCATACCGGATCGGATGAGTTAAAGAAGCATCGAACTTCTCCGTCTTCTGGCGGTGGTTCAACATCTTGGGCATCTATTGCGCAACACGAGAGCCGACAACCAAAATGTTCATAAATTATGGCGTGAGCCGAACCATGACTGATCTTCACACGCTCTGCCAGTTCACCAATTCTTATCCTCCATTCTTGTCTCATCAGCTCATCAACCTTTGCAATTTTGTTGGGGGTGATTGCAGGGTTGCTTTGGCCCGGTCTTGGACCGTCTTTGCAACTTTCACGTCCTTCTTTGAACGATTTGCTTCAACGCTTCACATTGGCCAATGAAACGCAATGTTCAACGTACACGGCAACCATGCTGCGACTAATTTCTTTTTAGGAAACACCTTCAGCTGTCTAAAACTTCACCGCACCATGCTTCTAAACTTCTGGAGCGTGCATTACGTCTCGCGATCATGTTAAACCAACTGTATGAGAGCATTAAGGAACATTTATCCTCACACCTGCGTGTCACTTTTGTAAATGAGAGGTGCATGTGTGCTACGCGCATGCCTCGCATATAATGAACCGAACCATTATTGCGCGGGTTGGGTAGGCTCACTGTCATTTGACTCGTCCTCGTACATTATAAATGCGAAGATACAATGTAATATACAAATGCGAAGATGCAGCTTGATAAAGGGCAAAAAAGTGTCACTGGGAACAAAGTTCACTGCACGTATACACAAAACCTCGCAAGAAGATATTTAAATATACGTACAAGTCGCCAATAAACCTACGTATCTAAGAAAAAGTCACTGTATATGATGCGCCAAACAACGCAAATAAACATGTTGCTCAATCACAGAATCCTAGATCCCGCCCCCATTCCATCCACTCCCCCCGATGTATCACGTGCTACGGAAGGCGGCGCGTTTCCTTCCCGCTTCTCTCCTTTGCGCACACAAGACTGAGCCACCACTGTAGACAGTCGCACATACAGCATGCGGCGCTCGGTCACGATGTGATCGCCTTTAGACTTTATACAGAGCATGAGGGCGACGACAGGAATGCGCCTGGAGTGTCCATATAATTACTATGGCAATAATATAGTAAGAGTTCCCGGCAACTGAAGTGTCCCGTGGCCCATTACATTCCGCAAAAGAAGTAACAAAATCGAACTTACACCATGCGACAATTCGCTGCGCTGCAACATGCCTTTATATCTTGCTTGCTTGCTTTTATATCTTGCTTTATAACATGCCTTTAAGTCGTTTTTAATATGCAGACATATTTCTGGTGTTCCAGTTTTTCAACACAGATGAAAAGATCACTCTGTTTTTAAGAAGTTATTCTCGTCTCATTGAAGGAGGTGATGTGATATATATCTACAGTAAGAAACAAAAGTTAACTGAGACATCACTTGAGCTGATACAACATTACTACTACTATCACAAAACGTAAGTGGTTTTCGAGCATCGCTCCTAATACAGCGATGCACACTGAGAAAACTGTGAGATTTATTTCAAGTATGGAGGTAAGAGGAAGTTGCCCAGTCGAAGAGAATCATTACGAAAACGTCTGTGTTGAATACGTTCAGGTGTTTTATGATCTATGACCGAGATCCACGAAATAAAAGCAAGAAAGAATAGAAAGACGTTTTTTTGTTGCCTCGTTAACTTTGTTTACATGTCTTGCATGTTTTCTGTTTATAGCACAAAATGAACATGTCAGATTTGGTGTAATGGTGGCGTTTTGTGCTGTCTTTTTTCACCCTATCTAGAGTGTCCCAGCTAACGTTATCTAAGCTGTTAAAAAGTCTTTACCAAACACGATGCAAGATACAACCATAACACGAACTGTGTTTGATGGCCAGGCCTGTGATGGCCGAATACCATAAGTTTTTAAGTCTACCTTGCGCCGTTATTTTATATCGTGTTTCTTTCTTTGAGCATATTTCTTTGAGAGGCTAACGTTAGCTGAGACACACGGTATGGACATTCGTCAAGTTTATCAGTAGTTACGTTCACGATCACAGTAAATTCCTATCGATATATTTTACTCTAAGCAATGCTGCACATTTGCACCAAAAAGCATCAAAGGTCCCCTTCGGAGGCCCCAAAGCAAATTTTCGTTATACACTGGAAGTTGGAACGCGTCCTCCAGGGAGCGTTCTGCAGCAAAAATTTTTCATATCGGCTCATTAATAACCGCGATACAAATATTTCGGTGCCGCAAACCCATGATTTCAGGAGGTGAGCTCCACTGCCAAGCAAGACACTCTCTCTTCTCGCCCTGTCTAGCCTCCGCAAGCGAAATTTCTTCCTTGCGTGCTCCTTGACCTGACCTCGAAGATCGCGTGACGCATACTTCACGGGCCCCGCCTTTATTTTTTTTTTCTTCCGGCTTTTTTGGAGCGCGGCGCACTTCCTTTGACGGCGTCGCGGGAGATCTGTTGCGATCGCCTCGTTTCGCGCAGCGCACGATTTGGCGCGCTGTGCACGAGGACGCCTAAGTAGCGGCGTAAGTCAGTGCTAAACGAATACTGAGGGAGACACAAGCGGATGACAGAGCATGATCACGCGCTGGAACATGCCAGAAAACGAGTGTCGGTGTCTGTACACGCGACTGCATGACGTGGGAAGAAGCAGACGAAACGGAAGTACATCTCTCTGGCTGCGGTGCGAAATAAAACAAAAACATGCAGACATTCTGTTTGTGTTTTGGTATATCTCTTAGCTTTAATTGGTCTGTTCAAGCAACATACTACAAAAATAAAGCATGTTGCCTTGAATAATTCTCGAAGTCACGTGTCACCACGAGCGACATCACAGTGCAAACCCGGCTACGTAGGCGCGCACGTCACGTGCACGTCATCCTCCGGCACGGCGGCCGCGAGGAGAAGGAAGAACGCCGTTCATTTCGAAATTTCATATCTTTCCGCGGCGCGTAGTGATGTAATACTTTGCAGACACGATCGTTATCGCGCAATGTACGCTTTGCGTTTGTCAGCTCAAAAGGGCCAGACCTGGCGAGGGGCCCTTTAATATGTTTTGCTTTGATAAAACAATGCCGCTAAAAATATATTTCTCCATATTACGCTTTGTTTACATTTTGCAAAGGCTCATTGCTGTCTCAGTAAGGAATGGTGGAGGAAAAAGACAATTTCAAAAGAAAATCCCAAACTTTCCGCCTATGCTTCAGCTGCACTACAATTCTACCACTATTCCTCTGATTTATGACGCCGCATAATATGACGTATCTGAGGTATATGCAGTCTTCTTGAACTCTTTTGCTAATAATTGAACTGTAATATTCTGTTTCATTGCATTTTATGCACCTTCGTCAAAAATTTCTGGTACAAGTCAGAATAATACGTCAGAATAAAGCAATGCATTATGCGAACTTTTGTTCCTCGGCTGTGCCGTGGAGCTTTTCTAGTTAATCGCAAGCCCGGCCACTTGTACGCCTTCGCCACCCTGGGCACGTTTCCACATGTACAATAAGAAAACAGGCATCTTTGTTTTAGAGGTAGGCCTGCAGAATGTTCCTAGATTTAAGAAAAAAGGACCATAGCAGGCTCCTACTTTACTCTTCGCCACGGGCGCGATTAGAGGTGTGATCTCTTATAAGGACTCAAGATGGTATGTACACCTTTTGTAAGCACGGTGAAACTGAACACAAAGGCCTCCTTTGGGCGAGTTCCCAGGTTAATAGTAACATTGTAAAGGCTGTAAACCCCCTTTTTAAATGTTGTATTATTTGAAGTAAGACGTTTAGCTTTTCAAATCCACGTTTAAAGGACTTGTTGCGACGACAACATTGCAGGAAGGCGCAGCCGAAAAATAAAGGAAATCACGCGATCTTAAATGCTTTAACTGTTGCAGGCATGTAAATCGTTAACGCTTAAGGACGAGAGATAATTTTTTTTTATCTGACGATGATCAGCTTGAAGCTCACCTCCTCCAGTGTACTACATCTGCAGGCTTGGAAGGACGCGTGACACCGGCATAAGGTGCCAAGAGCGAGTGGGTCTGTACTAATCCAGGTACTACCAAATTAGGAAGGCGCAATAAGCTTCAACAAATACACACTCTCACGAGAAGAGGAATTGGCCTCCCTGGTGCAGTATTCGGCCACTCCCTCCTTCATCATTCCTGCAATTAACCGATGTGCCTCAGTCCCCAGCAGCTGCGGAGCACCTGACCAAGACGGCGGTCAGACCTGTAACGCAGCAGAGGGTGCTAAGAATCTCTGAACCCGGACAGGCCACAAATGGGAACAGACCCTGGCAGCCTTTAACACCACAACTATGTCGAGTGAGGCTAGCTTAGCAGAACTCTTTGAGGAACTATCAGTCATTGTTTGGGATATCAATGGCCTTAGCGAGATTAGAACTGGTGAGGCTTATGCAGTGCTGACTAAGGACCATGTCCTCTGCTATAGAGGCCTCCCACATAAGAAGCAACACGGGGTAGGATTCTTAATCCATAAAGACATATTGGGCAATATTGTCGAATTCTACAGCTTTAATGAGAGGGTAGCAGCAGTCGTAATCAAAATAAGAGGCACAGATTAAAGGTAATACAAGCCCACGCTCCAACATCCAGTCACGATGACGATGAAGTAGAACAGTTGTATGAAGATGTTGAATTAGCGATGAGAAAAGTGCAAACTAAGTATACTGTAGTAATGGGCGACTTCAATGCGAAAATGGGGGGAAAAGCAGGCTGGTGAACAAGCAACTGGCAACTACGGCGTCGATTCTAGGAACGCTAGAGGAGAGATGCTGATAGAATTTGCAGAAAGGAATAAGCTGCGGATAATGAACCCTTTTTTAGGAAGCGTAGCAGCAGAAAGTGCACCTGTAAAAGCCCTCCTGGTGAAACAAGAAATGAAATTGATTTCATACTTTCTGCCGATCCGAGCATAGTGCAGGATGTAGAAGTGATAGGTAGGGTAAAGTGCAGTCACCATAGGGTAGTGAGGGCTAGGATTCACCTCAATTTGAAGAAAGGAAGTGTAAAGTTGGTCAAGAAGAAACAGTTGAACCTAGTGGCAGTAAGGGTAAAAGCAGACAAATTCAGGCTGGTACATGCAAACAAATATGCAGCCTTAAAACAGAGAGATGAAGATGGCATAGAGGTAATGGATGAAACCGCAAGTAGGCTGGCTTCAGAGGCAGCAATTGAAGTGAGAGGCAAGGCACCAAGGCAACCAGTGGGCAAGCTCTCCCAAATAACAAAGCACCTAATAAAGAAACGACAAAGAATGAAATTGGCCAACTCACTAGATAAGCTAGAATTCGCCGCAACTGTCAAAACTGACCAACAAGGCGAAAATAAGTCATATTCAACATTATAACGTGAGAAAGACTGAGGAAGCCGTAAAAAATGGTTGCAGCCTGAAATCAGTGAGAAGGAAACTTGACCTAGGACAAACCAAGATGTACGCACTGAAAGATAAGCAGGGTAATATCATCAGCAATCTGGAAGGTATATTAAATGAAGCGGAAGAATTTTATACTGATCTGTGCAGTACCCAGAAGACTCAGGAGAATTCCATTCGGAACGATAATGAACAGGATACAGAAACTCCTCTTATAACTAGAGATGAGGTCAGAAGGGCCTTGCAAGACATGAAACGGGGAAACGCGGCAGGATAAGATGGAATAACAGTCGATTTAATCAAAGATGGAGGAGACGTAATGCTTGAAAAACTGGCGGCTCTCTATAAGAAATGTCTATCAACTGCGAAGGTCCCAGAAAACTGGAAGAATGCAAGCATTATACTAATCCACAAAAAGGGAGACATTAAAGAACTGAAGAAGTACAGGCCTATTAGCTCACTCCCAGTATTATATAAAATATTTACAAAAATAATCTGCAATAGGATAAGGGCAACATTGGACTTTAATCAACCAAGGGAACAGGCGGGCTTCAGGAAAGGATTCTCTACAATGGATCCCATCCATGTCATTAATCAGGTCATCGAGAAATGTGCAGAGTACAATAAGCCTCTTTATATGGCTTTCATAGATTACGAAAAAGCATTTAATTCAGTAGAGATACCAGCAGTCATAGAGGCATTGCATAATCAAGGAGTACAGGCCGCTTACGTAAATACCTTGGAAAATATCTATAGAGATTCCACAGCCACCTTAATTCCACACAAGAAAAGCGGGACGATACCTGTAGAGAAAGGAGTCAGATAAGGAAGCACAATCTCTCCAATGGTATTCACTGGATGCTTAGAAAAAATATTCAAGCTTTTAAACTGGGAAGGTTTGGGAGTAAGGATCGACGGCGAATATCTCAGCAACCTTCGGTGTGCCGATGACATTGTTCTATTCAGCAGCACTTAAGACGAGTTACAACAAATGATTGAGGACCTTAACAGAGAGAGTGTAAGAGTGGAGTTGAATAGTATTATGCAGAAGACAAAGATAATGATCAATAGCCGCGCAAGGAAACAAGAGTTCAGGATCGCCAGTCAGCCTTTAGACTCTGTGAAGAAGTACCGTTACCTAGGTTAATTAATCACAGAGAGCCTTAATCATGAGAACAAACTTCACAGAATAAAAATGGGCTTGATAGCATATGACAGACATTGTTAGCTTTTGACTGGAAGTTTACCATTATTATTGAAAAGGAAGGTGTACAATCAATGCATTTTACCGGTGCTGACATATGGGGTACAGACTTCGAGGCTGACAAGGAGGCTTGAAAACAAGTTAGGGAACACACAAAAAGCGGTGGAACGAAGAATGCTTGGCATAACATCAAGAGACGCAAGGAGAGCGGTTGGATCAAAGAGAAAACAAGTATAGCCTATATTTTAAGTGACATTAAACGAAAAAAATGAAGCTGGGCAGTTCATGCAATGTGCAGGTTAGATAACCGTTGAACTATTAGGGTTACATGGGTACCAAGAGAAGGGAAGCGCAGTCGAGGATGGCAGAATACTCGTTGGGACGATGAATTTAGCAAATTTGTGGTTGCTAGTTGGGCTGGCGCAGTACAGGGGTAATTGGAGATCGCAGCGAGAGGCCTTCGTCCTGCATTGGACATAAGCTAGGCTTATGATGATGATTATGATATAAATACCTAAAGGAAATGTCTATTTTCTGTAGAAATATGCAAAAGACATCAAGAATAAGTATTATCAGCATGAAGAAATGTTTTGCACAAGTGTTTTTCATCAATAGGGGGAAAAGCGGAAACAGGAAAGTGCAACTGGGCTTCACCCCAAGCCTCCTAATGCTTCATTTCCAAGTTTTGTGGACGAGCCTGAACGCATGTAAACCACAGGTGCAGTTTTCATTTGATTTGCATCACCACTGCAGGCGGAGATCTTGCATCGGCCTGTCTCCTGTTAACTTGCTCTCAAGAGGCAGTGAGCCACGTGCCAAGCTTCTTCCTTCTCGTCCTGTGCTCCTGCTCTAAACGAACAAATAACGCTTACAGCCTATCAAAAAGTGTTGGCTGAAGGCATTTAGCAAGAAGCTTAATGCTCAATTTCAAACGCAGCAAGAAAAAGAAATATTTTCTTGTATGTTGCCTGTAGCCAACACTCGTCAACAAGGTGCAAAAAAAAAATCACGTTGTTGCTTCGGATTTGTATTTTGATGTGAATTGGTTCATTGCCTACGCCCCTTACCTCAGAAAGCACAGCTGCAGTGGAGGGACTGTCGCTTGCGGTACAAGCGCAGGACGATAAATTTTGTGATTCAGCAGGTGACGAGAGTAAGCTGTTTCACGCCGCGACACCATCGAGCACCACAAATAGGAACCTACCCAGCTCTCTCAGTTGTCCGAATTTCGGACTTACAATTGTACATGGTGCAGAGTATTGGCAATGGAAGCACGTGTCAAAAAATGAACTAAGCCACTTCAGCTATTTAACGCACAGGCTACGGTGATTACTCAGCCATCTAGTGTCCATACTGAAGCCGCGCCTAGTGAACAAAGCAACCTCGCAGTGGGTAAGCCTTAAGCTAAAGGTGCGGTTTGACCCAAATTCAGTTGCCTTACTTACCATTAGTTGAACTGAAAGCCATTGATAACATATTGCAAATTCGTTTCCGTCTTTTTTTTCTCGTAGGTATTCGGAATTTTTGTTTAAAGGATTCGTCAAGTTTGCACAAAGTATTGGAAGGGATAGTAAGGCATGGCGTCACGCTCAGGCTCCTCAAACGGTGTTTTGAAAATGCGCGGTTTTGCGCGTAGGCACGATAAAGCACGCCAGGAACTTTCTTCTGTGCAGCACAGACATCGCCCTGCAAGTCCTAGGTCTCTCAAAAGGCTGACGTGTTGATTCACGGCGTCATCGGCGTTGAGCGCTTCGCACCTCAATGCTATATTAGATGAGACAGAACGAATACCGTCAACGTTTGCAGTTTGAAGTGTGCTGTCCGTTTCAATCGGGCCACTTCACACGCCACAGTGTGGTATGCACCCATGTCCACAGCAGGAACGCTAGTATTGGTGTGCACAACGTTCATGCCAGCAGTGAAAAGCAGAACGCAGTTGTGGCTCACAGCCGACTGAGTGGCTCAGGAGGCTATGTCCACTTAGCTTTCTCATTTTCACAGCCTGTTTGTCTCTCGCGTCACTGGAGACATTCTAACCACACGAAGGACCGTGCTTGCATCGTGACGCTGGCTACGCAAACACGCCTCGAGTGCGCATACAATTGCTATCGCAATATTATATTCGCGGTATCGATAGCTATAAAATGGAAGGCAGTAAATCGGAAGGTACTGTATAAGAATAATAAAACAATGAACAGCTCCTGACGTAGTCATCGCTGCGTGCTTTCCACACGAGTGAGTCTCGTCGTTACTGGTTGCTGCGTCATAAAATCTTTGATTAAACACTCAAGCTAAAAGAGGCAATTTTTTCTTTCACAGGCATATGCACGAATTCGGCGGCAAGAAATATAGGTGAGTGTGTTTGTGATGTTTTGTATTTCGCCTTTTATTTGGGTATCATGAAGAGCACTTTTGCACTCATGTATATTGTCAAGAAAATGCTACATACATCGCGGCACGCACTGAGCTGGATGATAATTGTTTTCATAGTAAAAAATGGCATAGCACGCATCCTTAAAATAGAAAGCCTAGGTGGTCAAAATTAATCCGGCGTCCCACACTACGCCGTGCCTCATAACCAGATCTTGGTTTTGGCATGTAAAACCCCATAAATTATTTTTTTCGCTTGAGTATGATTGGTGGCAATAATGCGATTATCAATCCATTTTATGGTGGGTATGCAATTGGGGATATGTGTTATTTGGTATTACGAGTATTATGAACAGCTTCACATGCCCAGTGACATGTACAAAGTGGCCCCAGTTGGCATAAAAACCTTCACTGAAGAGCGGCATATGCTAAGTCCAAAGTTGATGTGAAACATGTTCATTAAAGAGCGCTACATGCCCTGTGTCACGTACCCGGCGACCCAAGTTTGTGCGACCGTTCTTCGTTTTGAACTCGGTTTCCTGAGCATGCCCTATGTTCTACGCATTAGATCATAGGCTGCCCAGTGACCCATTTTTGCGCAAAAGTGGTTTGACGAAGACAGACATACGTTTGCAAACTGAGTGCAATTCCCAAAGAATGCTGATCGCGATGAAACAAAATGTTTTGATGGGAGCGAAATGCGCAAAGACCTGTACAATTAGATTTGGGTGCACGTCAAAGAACACTAGGTGATACGAATTTCTGGAGTATTCCACTACCGCGTGCCTCATAATCACATCGTGGTTTGGCACTTAGAACCCCATAATATAATTTATTTTGTTTTTGCAATGTTTTTGAGCCACTAAGGAGGCTCGTTCGCATTACGGATACCTTACCTTGTCGGAATACGATCAAATCGTTAGCGGGGCAAATAAAATTTCTTTTCGACTTGCTTTTATAGGAAAAAAGCTTGACAGCCGTAATATATTGTCACACGAACGAAGGGTGAAACACTGAATACTATTTACAATGCATATTTACAAAATTGCAGCGCTAGCTAGTTCAGCCAACAGTTCGAGACCCAGGAACAGTTAGTCTTCGTCGTCGAGGCGCCCGCGCGCATCGTCCAAAAGCAACAACGCAATATGCATGTAGCATTACCCCCGGCGGCAGAAGCACGGTACCGGTGCGTCTAGATGTCGGAGTCAAGAGAGGAGAGTAATAAGGCTTGAGATGTGCGACATGCACAGCGTCAGAGGAATGCGGGGCTGATGAGGCACTGGCATTGACTGGGGCAATTTCATAGGTAACTGGAGTCCCAGCACCCAGCAGCCGGTGTGGGCCTGTGTACCGATACAAAAGCTTGCCCGACAGCCCAACGTACGTGACGGGTCGCGGACGACAGCAGTACCAGAGATCGAGGAAACAAGTGCAAGCCTCTGTGTAGTCGATGGTACAAATGCCGCTGGTTCGCTTGGGAGGTTAAGATGCGAGCGTGGACAATTTCGCTTTCTTGCGCTGCACTGGGGATAGGATCAAGTGCATATTCGCACGCGCGGATATTCGCTCTTTCATTTCATTTCATTTTTATTCCTTAAAGGCCCCGTAACGGTGTATTACAAAATACCCCGTCACAGGGTATTTTGCGGCGGACGGAAGGAATGTGTCCAGTGGCAATGTTTATTCTCGACTGAACAATAGGAAAAAGAGGGAATAACCAACAGTGTCGTGTCGCGCAGAAATATATCCAAATGTTACACATCCACGGTAGAGCAAGGTCCCAGTTAGTATGGTCGGGCGAGACGTATTTTGCAAGCATGACTGTTAGGTTTGTAATCAGACACTCCGTGAGACCGTCAGTTTGCGGATGGTAAGACGTAGGCATCTTGTGTTTGGTTGAGCAGCACCGCAGGATGTCGGCGATGACTTTCAAATGGAATGTCCTGCCACGGCCAGTGACCACTTGGCCTGGATCTCCATGTTGCGAAATTACGTCATGTAAAAGAAAATTGGCGACATCTGTGGGACAGGTTGTTGGAAGCGTACCGTTGATTGCGTAGCGCGTAGCGTAATCTGTCGCTACTTCAACCCACTTGTTAGCACACGCGGATAGAGAGAAAGGGCCAAGTAAATCCAAGCAAACAAGGTTAATGAAAAACAATGCTCTCCCGTAATCGAGAGTAGATGTAAGCATGACATGGCAACCAGCAAAGGAGATTGGTTGGAGATGATACTAGCCATAAGTTTTAAATGGGTGTGGTGCATGTTCGCAACGGCATACCACACCCCACCACGCGATACTATGCACTGGTGTCCATATCGACGCTGCCCAGCTAGAATACAACTGGTTGAAGGTGGCATGATAGACAGCCAAAGACACCAGGGAGACCGAGCGCACTGTCCAGGTAGAAGAAGAACAGCGCTTGAGCGAGGCGCGACCAAACGTCTCAGCGAATCTCGATTATTTCTCCGTGATCTCCACGCAAGAGCTCACGTGTTGAGCCGCCACTAATCAAAGGGCTGGCTTCACGCAGCGTTCGCCTGCCAAGGCCAGCTGTGCGACGTAATGCTCTTTCCTAACGTTTTCCTTCATCCGTGTATGCAAAACAGCACATCAGACGCTTCCGGTCCCACGCCATGGCGCAGCTCGGCGAGCGTCGCACATCGAAGGCAAAGCAGCACTGCCAGATGCGTCTGGCACCGCGTCACACAGCAGCTTCGCGAGCGCAATAGCTCCGGAGTAAATTCCATTTCACAGAATGAAGTGGGGGGTGCCCTGTATCTGCCTTTTGAATGTCGATGTTGGAGATTACAAATAAATGTTCAGCATACTAGAAGTTATAGCTTGACTGATGTTCTGAACAAATATTAGGAAGAGCTTGGAAGAAATATTTTTTCTAACTTGGTATGGCAGTAACTAGAGCATGTAATGCGGTCCTCTACACTGGGTTGGGTTGGGCTCGTTTTGTTCTCGTAAGTTTCCCGGATGTTCTCGTTTGAGTAGCCGGAGAACGGCTCTGGCTTTTGGCTCAAAATCCCTTTAAGGTCGACAACAACGGGACATAAAAAGCATTTCATGCTTAAAAGTGCTGTAGTAGAAACTTCCGAACCTTCTTATCACGAAAGATGAAGTCAATGCTTGCCCTTCCTTCAACTGAAACCGAGCCTTGCCGGGTGATGTACGCTTGCACATCATGCGCTTTTGTTATTTTAATGCATGGCTAATTAGAAAATAAAATCTCGTTGTTCCCAACGAAAACAGTAAAATCTTATGAATACTGATGACGTTATTCACAATATGATATGCCAGGATATTGACCTTTCACACTAAATCAATAAATTCATGAGCCATTCCACTCTGTGAAGGTCGTTGACCAACGAAGCTGTTTATCACACTACATGGAGGCGCCACAATTTGAACAAAGATACGAACTGATTTATTGTCTTGATGGGTGGTCATTGTGTGGGAAGTACGCACAATCATTTAACCTTTTGATCACTGGTCATTATTTCGCTCGCAACTGCAACCACATTCTTTGATGTCAAATCGATGCACGTACACGGCTGGATGGTCGATTGGGCCGAATCCGTGTGGAATCGCAAGGGATATGTCTGTTACACGGAACGCGTAAACCGCTGCCTTTTCGGTACCGACACATCCACAGTAAAGTAAAATCAGCGACAACGACAACAGGGGTAGTGTCATCGCAGATAATTCGCACAAATTGAGAAGCCACGAATTTTACGGGACTATGAGTGAGGGAGTGAGTGAAAGAACTTTATTTCGCTGAGTCATTGCATTTTTTGCTTGCTTAAGGGGGTATGAGCCATCGTTCACGGGGTTGCGAGCCATTGATGAGGACAGTTTTCGGTATGCTCTTCTGTATGTTTAGTGCATGATTAGAAAGAATTTAGGCCCTGTTCGCTTCACTTTGCTGAGTGCTTTTGGTCTCTGCCTTACGGGGCTATGAGCATATTTTGCTTGCTTATGGGAGTATAAGTGCTTAGGGGGTATGAGCCATTGACGATGATAGATTTTGTTCACGGAGAACAAGAATGCATGGAAACCTAGCCATATACAGATTCCCTGTAATACAGAGATACTCGTAGATACCTATCTGTCTGGTAAAATAGACAATGGGTAAGCAAGGAGGTTGATTAAGTCATGGGAAGTATTCAAAAAGCGCTTCTCACCCATTTTTATCGTTTATTTGTAGATTTATCTTCCCTATCCTGTGCGGCATCACATTCGAAACATCATCGTTTCCACTAAAGCAGCTTTCTTTAACCTCCTTAGTCCAAACCAACGAGAAAGAACGGCTCCGACAGGACGTTGAGCTGCTGAAGGCACTTGGCAGGGAGCGTCGAGGGCGTTAACAGGCGCTGAGATTTCTCACGCGCCGCAACTGATTCCCGGAAGGAGCGGGGAAGGTCTGGCCAAAATAAGCGCCGGCGAACAGTGGTAAGGTCGACGTAGGATGACGCCGCAGCAGTGTTAGGGAGACTTGAGAACTGTCCAATGACACAGTGGTTTTTGGTCAGCTCGAAGTGGCGGGGTTCCTTGACAATGACGTCGATGGCGGAAACATTGTTGTAGTTCAACAAATTGAATGCGTGGACCGCGATCCCTTTGAAAATGTGGGCTTCTTTGTCAACCTCGGCCATTTTGTCGTCGACTTTGCGACAAAAAGCGAGCACGTCTTGTGCGTACAAGACACGATTCAGTGGCAGACTGCATTCTGCCAGCAAGCTCTTTTCCTGCAGCAAGTTGGGGACCGGTCAGGTTTCCAAAGAGGTCCCGGAGATAATCCCTGAAGGTATACTAGCTAGATAGCTCCTCCTCGTTTTATTGAACTGACAGACGCGGTGTTCCACCCAAGTAGAATATGACATTTGCTAGGAAGATGTTAGGGTCCCAGTGGTTATTCTGGCTAACAAGCTCATGCATGCTAAGCCAGTTCTCAACGTTTACATTATCTTGACCGGAGAATATGCCATGATCGCAGGGATTGGTAACCGTGACGTGCGTTATTATAGGAGTCGCAGTTGTAGATGCAGAGTAAGTGTCGTCACCGGGAGCCATGGTGGGAATCTGGACGGTCCGGCCACTGCGGAGCTCCATGGCGAGGACGAGGAACGCCAACCTACAACAAAATGTTACCCGAACGAGGGGTGAGACAGTGAAGCTATATACGATGTATATTTACAAAATAACTGCTGCACTGGCCAGTTCAGCCGACAGCTCGAGACCCAGGAACAGTTCGTATTCTTCGCTGGGGCGCCCGCACGCATCGTCCAAAAGCAACAACGCAATATGCATGTGGCAATATGACACGAAACTGCTTCTTATACACTTGAATAGCAAGCGCTGTCGAACTTTCCTCTAAGCTTTATTGGTGCGCACCACCTGGTCGTTATTATTACACGATTTCTGAAGACAAGCCTTTCTTAGCCGAGTGAAGATATATTTGGCACACCTGGGATCTGAGTATCTTGTAACATCTTCCAGAAAAAAAAAACGGTCGGTCAGGTGACTTGTATATGCAGCAGGAACACGACAACGGTGATAAACGATAGCTCGTAATGTCTCGAATAGGAAGCAATAGTCAGTGATTTCAGATATCATAACAGAACGAATGTAAGTAGCCGTAAATGGGTTGGGATTTGATCTTCTATTGCTGTCGCCATGTATTGTGCCGCCGTCAAGCATCATCTAAGTTGACTGCCGCGTCCTGCGCCAGAAGGCGTGGGGTGCCCAAGTTCCATAGGGTGTCTCGCTGCGCGCACGCCACGGCGCATGGTGGGAGCGACGACGCGCGCATGGAGGCACCCTAGAATTCGGGAGGAATTAGGCAGAGCTGGTTTGGAGAAGCGGGTCTGTGCGTATAGTCGCTGTCATCCTATAGCGTTCGCGGAGGTGAATGCCACATACACCCCTCGCACATCTCCACTTATTTGCCGGCCTTGACGAAGCCCTAGCGCAGCGCGATATTTCAGAGTGTTTGAAGGTATTACCGGGGAGAAACTGGAGTCGTCCACTGGAGTCGCGCTAGCGATTGGTATGTCATATATGTACGCGAAAACTGCAGGCTAACCTCGTGTCACATCAGGGATAAAGCGCTGGAATGTTTCATCAGCTTTGGGCAATCTAAAAGGCATGCGCATAAACTTAAATAAACCGAAGCACGTCGTGATGGCAGTTATGGGAACGTCGTGTTCAACTGGTGTGTGGTGGTACGCCTCAACCAGGTCCACCTTGCTGGAGATCTTGCACTCACCCGTATTAGATGTAAAATTTGGAATATAGGGAAGTGGGTAGCTGTCATGCACAGTTTGAGCATCGAGAGCACGGTAGTCTCCACATAGACGCCAATCATTCGGATCCTTCTTTGGTACCAAATGCAGCGGCGAAGCCCAAGGAATGCATGAAGGACGAAAAATGCCGAGTTGCAGCATGTGCTGGAACTCCCGTTTAGCTGCTGCGAAACGCTCGCCGAACGAGAGTCGAGGACGGGAATAAACTGGGGTAGCATGCGTGATGATGTGGTGAATAACTGTGTGGTTAGGAGGTTTGTTCAAATTGCAAGCTTATGTGACTTCAGGGAACTTAGATAAGATTCTCTGGTAAAAACTTGACGACACACGAGTGTGAATGCGGGTGGAACAATCAACTCTCGATAAACGTCCAACGATTCGCAGACGAGTAGCGCCATCGATGATCCTTTAATGTCACATGCTTACGTCGAGGTTGTAAAAAGACAGGAAATCCGAAAGGACGGTTGACGTCAGCGATGAAGAAAATCCAGCGGAACGTGCTTCGTCATCCAAGATCAATTGTAATTAAATTAAGCCCATACGTCGCTACGGTAGAGGCGTTAGTGGCGTGGAGAGGCTGTCCGCGTAGCTTCGAATGGCGATCATATATGGATGGGGCACTAAACTTACCTGGACACTTGTGTTGATACGGAAACGCGTGCCCGCAGTTTTGTCCGCAATTGTGAGTAGGCGGCCAGCTCGAGAGGAAGGGTCCCATGCGGCCGCTAGTAATCCCTCCTGTCGTTTCCCGATTTGAATCCTGATCAGAAAGTTGCCTGTCTGAATCACATGTGAGTCACTACTGTAGAGTGCGAAAGGAAAAACGACCGACACGTAAGCTGCAGACCTGACGCTGGAGCCTACGCCCCACTACCTTCTTTATTTCCTTCATTGTTCTTGCCGTGAGCGCCCCCTGGCATCGCAGCAGACGCGGACGGTACAATAAGATCTTTAATTTTCATGACAATTTTACACTTTACACAGACGTGACTGAAAAGTATTGTCGGGAACCGACAGTTCGCTTCGGAATGCCTGAACAAAAGAACCAGGGTGGATGCTTCTAGATTCGAGCGTTGAGGACTGGTATAGTAGCCGCAAGGACGCTCGTCACGCGGTTCTTTTATTCGCACCAGATGAAGTGGAGTGGCCCAAGTACTGTAACCCAAGCATGCGGCCCAAGTATGTAATCGACTTACTGTTTAGCAATCACCAGGTGCTCGCCCAAGTAGCGGCGCGGACGAGCTTCGACGGATGGACCACGCGTGACAATGTGGTGGGTTACGCGATGCTTCGGTGGCTGATTTAAATGGCAGGCCTGGTGACGTCCGTGACGTCGGAAACACTGGGATCAGGGCGCAGATGCCAGTGGGAGTTATAGCCCACAGAATGGACAGGATGGAGAGGCGCGTCTTGCTGCCAAACAGGCGATGGCGGCGCATGCTGAAGTCGAGGTCGAAATGGGTCATGAAGTCGGAGACGAAGAGATACTCATTGACGTGAGCTACGAGCGATGCCTACCGGAATGTGCGCCGCAGGCTAAGGTCGAGAGTGAGGGACCGCAAACCATACGTGGCGATGGAGGTAGAGTTCACCGGATGGAGCGTTGGTCCATGGGACTTAGAAGTGAGGTCAGCCTTTGAGGACAGCAGTACGCTGACTTCAGCACCCGTGTCTATGATGAAGCTCAGACTGGAAATGCGATCCATGACTAAAGAAATAGGTCGGCTGGGTTGTAAGGCGAGGTCACAGGCTGCCGTTGGTGATCTCGCTGCGCGTTTCTCGACCAGCGGCATGGGGACTTGCACAGGTGGGCGTGGTGCTGGAAAGTGCGATAATACTAAGAAACAAGCGAGCTTCGAGGACATGAATGAGAACTGTGGGAGGCAACCGAAGGAGAAGTCGAGTCGTGGGCTCGCTCAGCTAGCTGGGTGGTGGGGTCAAGCGTTAAGTCCCATGAAGCGGCGACGACAAGGTGGATAGCGGCAAGCGCTGGAGGAAGACCTTGTCAAAGGCGCACCGTTAGAGGTGACGTTGCTTGTGCACAAGATCCGCCTCACGCTGTTGAGCAGCTGGGAGGGGCGGCGATGTCGAACTACCCGGAGGTGAGCATATGCTGGAGGCGCGCGCTCTCAGACGCTGTAGTGCGGTCTGAAATGTTCTGTTTAAGTTGCCCGTTTGGGCAATCACCGGAAGATGCAGCGGTGACGTCCGCCATATCTTCAGCCACCTCAGCAGGCAGGTTGCGAAGTAAGTGACGAAACCAGCAAGTCTCCGAGGTGACAAGCTGCAGATCGAACATGGCTTCGACGTGGGCGAAACAAACCTGCGCGTTCCTGCGCCAGAAGGTCGGCAGGCGTAGGTGGAGAGCTGCGACGTTCTGTGGGTGCGACGGAGCGTCAGTGAAAGGTTGCCTGATTCTGGCACCTTGCGTCTCTTAGGCTGGAGTCACCATTGTCGGGAACCAAAGAGTCGGAGCAGAGGGCCAGATCATGAGGACCAACGTAGAAGGCTCGCAGAACCGAATTGCGCCTGCCGTGCTTGCTCATCGAGCATGCGCCGCCAAGTTTTGTAATTCGCCGCCAAGTTGATGTAATTCTGAATACACTTCTTTTATGCAACAGTCTCTGAAGTTCTTGTAGCCAGCAAAAAGTATTTTGACGAAATACAGGCAAAAACACAGTCGTGTGTGCTTCAACATTTAGCACACCCCTCTAGCATACACGTAGGACCAGCATACTTTACAATGCGCACCTGCATTCATTTTTTGCGAAGGTATAAATATGTATTGTATATGAAATATCATGCATTCATCGTTGACAACCTTCCTTTCTAAAACATACCCAAAAATTTCAGCTTCGACAAGCATATGCTACGCTTGACAAAAATAACGAAGCTGCATGTAGAGCAGCACCTGCTATGTTCAGCACTGTTCTGAGTTTTGTGATGAATAGACCAAACAAATCATGCAGCTGACAAAAAACTACAATGCGGTCGTCTTCGCAGAACCGTTCTTAGCAAAATGGCGTACCAAGAAACATTGTGTATTCTGCATTTAATTATTTATGAGGGTTGATCCAGAAATAAGGTTACCAGCAATTTTAGAAATAGACAAGAATCTTATTCTCATATAAATGTACATTATCGGAAAGATTAAACTTTGCTATATTTTTTTTTACTTATTCGCCATATTATATTACGCATTTTTGTAGACGGTGCTCCAATTTCTGCATCCCAATGTCGTAGAACTCCGCCGCCAACGCGTTGAAGAAGCGTTTCACCTTTTCTTTGACTTCATCATCGCCCCCGAAGCGTTGGTCATTCAAATGTTCCTTTAACTTGGCGAACAAGTGATGATAATCACAAGGCGAGAGGTTTGGTCTGTATGGTGGGTGGGTAATGACGGTCCACCCAAAGTTTGTCAAAAGTTCCTGGGTGTGATGCGAGACGTGAGGTCGGGCGTTGTCGTGAAGCAGCGTTACACCGGCTGTCAGTCGTCCTTGGCGGTGGTTCTGCGTAGGTTGACTGAGTTTTCTTAATGTTGTACAATAACTGTCTGAGTTGATTGTTGTCCCGCATTCCATGAAATCGATTAGCAGTATCCACTTACGGTCCCCCAAAAAAACTGGACATGACTTTGCCAGCAGAAGGAGTTTGTTTGAACTTCTTTGCACCTGGTGACTCTTGATGACGCCATTGTTTGGATTTTCGTTTCATTTCGGGAGTAAAATGAAACACCCACGTTTCGCCTTCCTTAAAAATGGAGTCCAACAATCCTTCCTTATCTTTTTGACAATTTTGAAGAAACTGGCGAGCACAGTCAAGGCGTTTCTTCTTGGAGCCTGATGTCAATAGCCGCGGTACCCATCGAGCCCAACACTTGTGATACCCTAATTTTTCAGTCAAAGCTCTTTCCACTGTACCGTAAAAACTCCGAGGAATCTGCGCAAGAAGTTCACGGACTGTGATCCTGAAATTTTGAAGCATTTCGCTTTGGACCATCTTGATAACCGCCTCCGAAACTGACGCTCTTCCACTCTGTTCTTCATCGTGGACTTCCTTCCGACCGGCACTAAACTCCCTGCACCACTTTCGGACGTGTTGAACTGACATACACTTCTCGCCATACACCTCTGTCAATTGACGATGAACATTCGCGCGTGGAGTCCCTTTCGCGTGCAAAAAGCCAATTACGGAACGAATCGCGCACTTGGCGGGATCAACAATGAGAACCTCCATATCGGACGGCTGCTGAGCCAAGAATGAGCGGAGCAGTGAAGCGCGGCCTGGAGGAATCGAGCGTGGGGAAAAGCCGCGCGCAGCAGTGTTGCGTGATTTCGCCTCCCACCTTCCCGTCTGGCTGGAGCTCTTTGGTAACCTTATTTCTGGATCAACCCTCGTACAAATGAAAATGGTACTGTACTTTTAAGAATACGCTGGGCGCTAATGGGTTAGGGTAGTAACACACCACCACTCCCTGACAGTACTGTTCGACCCAAAGAGGCAGGTAAGCGTTCTCGCTACAAAGAGAGTGTGTAGATGGCTGACCTTTGCTAACTATCGATACATGATCGCGCATAAGCCCGGGGCAGCGATTGCTCATGCCGACTGGTTGTCCCGCCTGCCGTTATCTGGCATGGAAGAGCTTGATAATTTTTTTGCTTTTCTACTCTCACTGACCTGCCGCTCACCGCCAAAGATATTGAACATGCAAGAGAGCGTGAGACGCTCTTAACGAACGTTCGAAACATGATCTGGCGCAGTTGGGCAAAAAGTGTCCCAAATGAGCTGCAACCATTTTGGGTTCGTTGGCTGGAATTCGCAGTTGACAATAGTTGGACTGTTTGGACCGACAGGGCTGTAGTACCTAAAAGTTTGCGAGCAAAAGTTGTAGCTTTTTTATGCAAATGAAAGCAATGGCACGTTCCCTGGTGTGGTGCCACGCGCAGATAATGCTGTAGAAGAAGTGGTACGTGATTGTGAAGCGTGTAAATCTGTACTCCCTTCGGTGCAACAAGCACCACTGTGTCAGTGGCGAGTGAGCAATTTCCCATGGGAAAGAGTGCACCTGGATTTTGCAAGTAAAGAAGGGCATATGTTTTTGATCACTGTCTATGCATATTCGAAGTGGCTTAAATTGCAAATTATGCATTCGACGATAGCTACGAAAACGATTGCAAGGCCGCATTGATTGTTTTGTGTACTTCCCAAGTGTCGCAGTCGCCCACCTGCTTTGTGTATAGAAGGGGTTCCACTTTCCTCCACGTCCGAGGGGCAACCGTCTGTATTTTTTGAGGGGTAAGAAGGCCCGCGTGGTGTCGGGTGACGAGTCATGGCGTGCGCCACGGGGGCGCAGTGCGGATTCGGGGAAGGCGGTATTGTGCGCACCCAGTTGGCACTCCGCCCGCCACCATAAAAGGTCTACACAGACAAACCTTGAATGGGACTCCTGTACGCGGTGGGGTGGCGCCGGTTCCCAGTTCACTGGCTGGCTGCAGACGCCGCCGAGTTTTAGAAGGGCCTAGCAACATTGACCAAGTGCTGCATGTACGGAGCGGGGGTCTCTTCTTCTACGCTTCTGGGAGGCGATCGTCGGCCTTTGTTGCTGGGTGCGGACAAAAGCCTGCGTGGTGTCGAATGACTACGTACAGTGCGCGCTCTAGGATGCAGTGCGCTTGTGAGGAGCACATTAGGACTGCGTCGTCTTGTAAACACGTATTCGGAGAACTTCGTCTTCTAGACAATAAGTTCGGATGTCATAAACGGTCATAAATCTGCCACGCGGATAAACCTTGAGTGCACTTGCGGTACGCAGTTTTGAAGCCCCGCCTTCAGAGATACTTGCGGTGAACAGACGTCCCCGAGGTTTGAGACGGCCTAGAGAGGCCGTAAGGGTTTGAGATGGCTTAGCAATAAATTGTGCGGGCCTGGCATTTTTTGTTGTGGCCTTTACTGACTACGTAGAAATGAGAGGGGAATGAAGTTTTAGGAAGAAGGAAAATAGCTTTGTTTGCTTTTAAGAGTAAGCACATCCCTTGCGTTGTGGTTAACAAACTTTTGACTCTCATTGGCAACTGAACCTGAGGGATGGGTCAACGGCCCCATCGCCCTTTTTCTTTGTCTATTTGAGCTATAATCGGGATGATATGCTGTCCCTTAGACTGGGCTGGAATCATGATTGTTGATAAAACAGTGAGGCTCGGTACCATGTACGGTAAAACGGGACTGGGACGAAATCAGGATTTCTGATAGATCAGTGAGGCTCAGTTCTATGTATGTTAAAACGAGACTGGGCTGAAATCAGAATTGCTGATGTATCAGTGAGGCTCCGTATCATGTACGTTAATACGAGACTGGGCTGAAATTCGGATTGCTGATAGATCAGGGAGGCTCCGTATCATGTATGTTAAAACGAATCTGGGCTCTAACAGTCATTGAGAGAGTCGAAGAGTGAGACTTTGTTTCTTAATTGCTTAAGTCGCAATGCATTTGTTTTATCTGCCATGGATATAGAAAAGTTGACCTATAAATATTTCTTATACACGTGATCACCATCGCTTCCTGTCTGCATTCGATTAACAACTGCATGCGGATCATCGTCCGAGAAACTTCACGTTCCAACGGAGAAGCGGGAACAACAGACGAACGAAACTTTGCTACGGTAGAAGCTCTACTTTCGTTGTTTTTGTCGCATGGATTTCCAGCTGAGTTTGTTACAGAAAACGACCGTCATCTCTTTGCTGCGGAATTCGAACTTTGAAAGGAAACGGTGGGAAGCACACCCTCCCGCCACCGTACCGCCCACAATCAAATGGTACGGCCGAATGAGCGGTACAAACGACAAATAAAGCACTTTGTAAGCAGTTACTAGAAGATAAGGGGAAAGGGAAAAGCCGATCGTTGCATCACACAATCGACAAATTTTTGCTTTCTTACCGCTGTAAGGATTGGGGTCGGGCATGAAATAGATAGTAGCTGGCCCATGCCGTCGTCCAACTCATCCACGCTGAGGACGTTGTTGAAGGGAAGGACTTCTTCTCATGGAAAACGAGGAATATGACATTTATTTACAGTATCCACATAAGAACATTACAGTTCATCAGTCTAGCTTGACTGACAGAGAATGCACCCTGAAAAGCCGACAACGGCTGCTTATAAACACTGCCCTCCCTAGATCCCTAGGTGAGGGAAAACGGCCGTTCAACCTTCGACCAATTCGGAGCATCCAAAGTCATCGTAGCCGACCTGCCTTTGAGGGGGATGGTTTATACACTCATTTACGCACAGGTTTCACTGACCACACCGAGGGGAGAGGGTTTGCGCAGACACTGGTCTTGCCCTGAGCAGGCGCCTCTTGATCCCAGAGTTGACCCCGCAGACGGTGGCCGCCGCGTCTGTCCATTGACTGACGACTTCTAAGACCCGTGATACGGCGCCGCAAAACACCTTCTTCCAGGAGTTCCCCCGCTCCAAACAAACCGTGAGGGGGACGACGAATCCACTAACAATATTTGGTCCGCCGACTGCGTCGAGACATCCCGGCGCCGTTCGGATAGGGACGCGGCGCATTGTTATCCTTACAAATCGAGTCGCCGCAGCCGGCTGGGCAGGTTTCGACGGTCGTTTCCTCGAAGATCGCCAGCCCCCGCACGTCGAACATAACACGGCACAACGCCCCACACTTTCACGGGTAAAAAGCCCGCTGAACCCTTCCTGAGACGCAAACTGAGCACTTGACTAATATTGCTGCAACTAAATGTTAGGAGTGAACTGCTGGACAACGCAGATAGAGTAAAAATGTCTGCAGACAGGCGGCAGGGTATGTTGAGCTCATTTTGTGTCAGTGATTCTGTATTGGTGCGCTCGGTGCGAGGTGAAATTATCAAATAGTTGCCCGGGAAAGGAACACGTGCGAAATCGCCATGTACGTACTTGCTGTTTGTCGGAAGCGGTCTGCAATACGTAAATGCCGATCATTTGCGAATGTGTTTTCTGGAAACAGATAAGGAATCTGTGCCTCATGAAATTAATTTACCACATGCTGCTGAAGTGCTCGAGCCAAGTTCAGTAAAACCACTGGATGCCGCATTGGTACGTCAACAAGCACAAGCAGCACCCAGCCCTAACAGTTTCCCACCGATCACCAACAGAAGCTGCCGAGGGCGACGACCCCCAGACTGTTGGGACTATGGCCACTTGTAAACTAGGAGGGAAGTAGTATAGCAGCCAACGTGGCGCAAGAGTGCGTCACCATTGTGATTGGTGAACTTCAATGTTTGTTTTGCGCGGGTGCAGGACTGTTCATTTGCTACATATTCACAGGATACGATGCGATGGTAGTTCTTTGGTTACTGCGACGCTGCCGGTAGGCAGCCGATAGAATAAAGACCTATCGAAAGTACGTCTGGGCGTCTGTCACAGCAGATCTGAATCGTTTTCGGCCCGTCCTGAAGAGCCCGTCCCACGCCCATTAAGCCGTTCGCCGCAACCCCAACGCCAGCAGTTTCCATCACCTCTGTCTCGTCGTTGTCCATCACCTTCTTTCCGCTCCACCTCTGGAAACTAGACGATACTGCTCCCAGGGCAGGCACGCCAAGCGACAAACCCATACAAAAAGAGCAAGGAAAATTCGCCTCCATAGTACATAGGCAAAGTGCGATATTCAAAGAAAAAAATCCCCCAGATTTTCTCTCTCGCACCCACTTTTACTCGCGCCTGCGCACAAACGTCGTGCGGTCCCTGAAATGGGTTCTGTGATCACCTCCAGGCGCCTTCCACCATCACCGCTCTCTTCTCTTGCGGCAACATACACATTCTCACCGATTTTACAGACAGGGCATGTACAGTCACGTACAATATGACCTGCAACGCCGGTGCCCGTTGTCGAAGGGGCTCCAAGAGCGTACGGCTGCGCAGACATAGGGTAAGCCCTAGACCAAACACAGCTTAAATTAGTGGTATTTATTAATCCGCTATTTCGCATGTCAGAGTCGCTGCGCAGCCCTGGAGCCCCTTCAACCACAGACAAGGGTGTTGCAAGTCATATTGCAGGCGAGTGTACATACGCTTGCGCGTAAGATGCACTCGCTCGTCGCGTGCTTCTGCACATGCGCGGCGGCAATAGCTGATCGCCGCGCTCCTGCGGGGCACGTTGAACGCGCCGAGCTAGATGTAGAATGCGCAAATCTACGGCAGTTTGGCATCGCTGGCGTGGCGTACCCGACTTCAATGGCTGCTACATGGCATGCTGACGACGCTCGACTATGCATTCGTCCTGAGGGATTTGTAACGGCAATATGGCCTCGCATCGAAAAGCGGGTATCGATGATAAGCAAGGTAAGCGCGCTGCGTTTGCGCGTGTGCGACTGGCTATAGAGAATGAAGGAGCGCATTAAGCCTGCGCCAGCCACGGAAAGCTCTGGAACCCCGTCTCGCCCAAATGCGTAATCTATATCGTGCCCGCCAGGACCCGCAGGTTGTCCTGCGGCATTTGGGGGCCCTGGCGCCATAGAGTCGCCCAACACAGATGTGTGGCTTCCGATACTTTCAAAGTATACAGCGAGCGTGTCCAACGTTGCCCAAAGACCAAGAATGCGCAATGGGTGTCATAATAATTGCGCGTGAAATAGGATGCTATTAGAACATTGATTTAGAAAATAAAAACATGACAAACGGATAGAGTAGAGGCATACCATAAACTATTATTCATTCAATCATTTGAACAACCATATACGTCGACTTTGTGTTCTTCAGCGTCCACACTTGATAGACAATTTCGTTATCATGTACAGCTTATGCCATTGCAGGTGTAGTCTGAGCTCGCAGTCGTGCACAGTAAAAATATTTATGTCGTGAAAGGATAACCTTGCTAGCTGTAGATGACATCAGCGCCTTGCAGGGTGTAAAGTGTTTACTGCGTATTTTTGAGCTGTAAAGTAAATCTCAGGTTCAAATAGCTGTGCAGCTATAGCTTTTGCTAGTCTCTTGAACATTCTCGCTATTTTGTACATCTCTAGTCTTCTTCGGTGTAGGTCAATTAAGGGCAATTCTTACTATATCTATATGGAACTCTCAAAGGAGCCTGGTTTGGACACTGCTCCTACTATGTGGGCAACAAGAACGCCAGGTAAGGACAAATCAATTCATGCTTATGTGGCACAGAGTAAGGCTGCTGCCTTTATTCATATATCCACGGTGTCCTGTTCTTCGCCCTGCATTTACACCATAACGATTACTCCAGACTTCTGCCTCGTCATGTCGGACTGAATATTGTGTGCAGCGCTAAGGCTTAGATATCTAATTTCTCAAAGAAAAATTCTGTCACGGGAGTTACAATTATATGGAGAATGTACAAAAGAAAAGAAATGTTATGTTGATACGAAATGTAGAAATAACAGAAAGGATAATGAAAGTGGACAAAAATAATTTGCCGCAGGAGAACTGAAACCACTCATTCGGCAAATAAAGGTACCTGAAATAGAACAGTCTCCCCTTTGCTTTTGTTTGTATTAGGAAAAGATGAGCAGGCACCGGGCATTCAAGTGTGAATTGCAAAAGCAGTTTCAAAATGAAGCAAATAAATATCCATTAGCTCAACGAAATATCAATCATATTTCAATGGCGAGCTCTGAAATCTCAATGTGATCCCAACTGGGGCACAATCTGCTTTTCAGTGCTGTGGCAATAATGACAACAATAGGTCAACAGAACTACTAAAATATCCTTTCAATGCACTATAAATGTAACCCAACAACAATTCAACAAAACGAACACAAGGAACTGCTTCGGAACAATGAGCTTTCAATGGTAACTTCACAATTCAACATTCAGACACCAAATAATGTTTCAATAAAATTTCAGTGGCCAATATTTAAGACCCTAAACACTGAACCCAATTATATCCCAACAAACTTCAATGACTTTTAATGCGATACTCAACATTGACAATACTATTTAAATGCTTTCTCAACAAATTTTTTGTAAGGGAGGACGAGTTCATAAAGGAAACTGCATTTAGCGTTTAGGGTGAGTCTAGATCTGGAGTCTAACGGCTTTAGGGTTAGTCTCGATCACTTGATCGCCGCTAGTACTGTCTAAAGCCGCCTCAGGTGATGTTAGAAATTCGTGACAAAAGCTACGTCATTCAAGTAGACAATAGAAGTCTGCCACTTCAGTCCTGCCAAGACTGTGCCCATCACTCACTCGAACGTTGTAGGTGCAGAGAAATGTACGAATAGCATCACCTTGAACTCCAAGAGGCCGTCTGGCTTCATAAACGCGGTCTTCTCTCTATTCCTTTCGTCGACTTCAATTTGCCAATAACCAGTCTCGAGGTCCATCGGCGAAAAGTACTTTTCGCATAAACTGCCTAATGCGTGGTCTATGCGTTGGAGGGGTATACGTCCTTCTTGGTGATTTTGTTCATGCGGTGATAATCGACGCAGAAGCACAGACTTCCATCCTTCTTCACAAAGACCACAGGAGAAGTCCATGGACTTTTCGACGGCTGGATGATGTCGCTCAGCATTTCGTCGACTCGTTGGTTTATAGCTTCTCATTCTCGCGTTGACACTCGGTAAGGGCTCTGGCGTAGTGGTCGAGCGGATTCTTCGGTTATTATGCGATGCTTTGCAACATGTGTTTGCCAAATCTTCGAAGACGTCAAAAAGCAGGCTTTGTATTTTCGGAGAAGACTTCTGAGCTGTTGCTGCTTACTAATGGGGAGACTTATATTTATGTCGAAGTCTGGTTCGGGAACGATGGTCGTCGGGGAAGGTGCGGCGGAATCCGAGAGGACAAACGCACTGCTGGCTTCCACAAGTTCCTCTATGTATGCAATCGTCGTGCTCTTGCTGATATGCTTGAACTCCAGGCTGAAGTTTGCCAGCATCACTTTCGCTTTTCGTTCGTACAGTCTAGCGGTGCCTCTTGCGACGCAAATTTCGCGATTGCGCACTAGACATGATCGCTCTCGATGACGCCTTTTTATCTGCGGGTGTTTCGGTGCAGACGAAAATGACAATATTGGAACGAGGTTAATGCTAACTTGATCTTCGAGCACACTCAAAGCGTCGTGACTACGAGAGCTCTTGAGCGGTATCGCTTGATATTCGAACAGCGTTATCAACTTCGACTTCAGGTCGGTAATTGTGCCGCGTTGGTTCGGTAAGCCCATGCTGAGAACGACGTCTACAAGACTGCTGGAGGGTGACGAAGATGCCAGCGTAGCTCGGGTCATGAACGGTAATTCTTGCCGTGCAGGTTCCAGTCAGCGTTGTTAGGTGCCTTCCAGCGGTCCAAATGATAGGGCCGTCCCAAGCAGTCTTAACTTTTTTCAGCTGGGCGGTGATGGGTCCACTCATTATGGAGTAGTCGGCGCCTGTGTCCATAAGGCGGTGACTTCTTCGCCATAGAGAAGTAGATCGAGGCCAGTGGTTATTTGCCTTTCCTTGCAGTTAGCTCTTGGCGTCGGATCATGGCTGCGTCGTATTGACCTGTGACGGGAACGTCGCGTCGTCAGATGTCACTTTGTCGGTGTATTCTTTGCTTTTAGGCATCGTTGGTATGGCGGCGTCTCGTTGTTATGTCGGCGAGATAGTCTTTTCGCAGTCTTAGACGTCGGCGGAGGATTATCGCCAGTTCGACGAACAGCTACCACACCTGCATTGGTTGCTCCCTTTATTTTTCCGAATATGGGCTGACGGATTAGCCTCGAGCTGCAACAGTGTATGGTCAGCGCTGCCGCGAATGGTAGCGACCTGGTGACGGCGAACGGTACGCTCGCCGACGGCTCCACTGAGGGGCTGAGAGGTAATCGACGATATCGCGAGGGCGTTCACCTTGCTGCAGGCGCGGAGCGTTGACGGCGTACCCTCGTAGTCCCATTTCGTGGTATGGGCACCGCCGGTAGACGTTTCCCGCTTCTCCGCAGTGATAGCAGAGCGAATGGTGATCGGGGGCGCTGCAACTGCCGGTCTTCCTTGGAACTCCCGCTGGGCAACGGTCTGGCATGCTGGCAGCGGCGGTGGTGGGCGACGGAATTGAGATGCTGCGGGGCCCTGTCGCGGGCTCGCAGGGGGGCCAAGGCGGCGGGACACGGCACCGTATGTCGTCGTTTCTGGCTGGGATTGCGGCGATTGCGGTTGCACTTTAAGGACTACAAGTGATCCCTGTAGTTCCACGTTGACCAAGTCAGTGAGCGAGGCCGCCTGAGGTTGCGACGAAGGCAAGAGCTTGCGCAGTTCTTCGCACACAATGGGCCTGATGTTCACTTGGAGGTTGTCGGAGACCGGTGCTTCGATAGCGCACTGCTGCGTGAGCACTTGGCGGTTATATTTCCTATCGTCGTTGCCTTTTTCAAGAACTCAGCTATAGTGTTCGCGGGTTGCAGATCAGCCCAGCGATAAGTTCTTGCTTGACGCCCCACGCGAGGAAACGAACTCTTTTCTCCTCCGACATTTCCTGGTCGGCGCGACAGAAAAGACGGATCATCTGTCCGTGAAGATAGCGATGGTCTCATCAGGCAACTGCACTCGTGTTTCTAGCAGAACGCGCACGACGCTTGTGAATGTCTGGAGGAAGCCACTGTGGAACAGGTACCGCGTTGTTGGGGTGGTTTCTTAATTCTTCAACCACGTCCTGGCGGCATCTTCCAGTGTGAAAAAGACGACACAGCTTGTCGTCGCTGTTCCAGTTAAATGTAGCGACCCTTTGTTACGTCTGCAGCCAGCTTTCCGAGACCTCAAATGTTGATCGAAGAAACGTCGGTGGCTTCTTGGGCAGCTGCAGCACGACCGGTGTCGGCGACACTGCTGCTTCTATTGTAGCTGCTCGTTGTGGCCGTGCTTTTCCGGGTCTTTTCAGGTAGAACTCGGTACTCGGGCAGTAGTCCTTGCTTCTACGGCTAGCTTGCTGGTCCTTGGCTACGTTGGCGTTGTCCTCGGGTGTCGGGCTTGGATCGCAGCTCTGCAGGGGCGTTCGGTGCATGAACGCCCTAGCACCTTCGTCACGTACTAGTGACGGTGAAAAAACATAGCAGCAAATCCTAACTAACTTTTTATTGGCCGAACTTGCAAGGTCGATCCAAATAGGTCGCGAAGCTTCGGGTGAAAAAGCGGTTCAGTACAAATTCTCACCCACATCAGCAAGGGGGATATGGGAGCAGTGATTGAAGCGCGACTACGTTTGGAGGGAACAAACATTTGGAAAGAAAAAAGCGTTTTTTTAATTCAAGCGAGACACAGATTCATTCAACGAAAATAACATTTCTGGTAAATTTTATATATTCGTGACGAGTTAAGAAAATACAAGTTTATTTAAATTTATTATTATGAATAAATACATTTCGTTTCAGAACCCATCATTACAGAGGGTCTTGACGCCACTATCACTCGCACTGCAATGCACGCCTTGAAATGTCCAGAAGGGCACGCTCGTAAAGTTGACCTGTTGATAAACGCCCCCGTCACACGTGCTTTTTTGCTTGTCGAAGATTGACTGAATTTGGTGACGCCGGTAGCTTCATCGCTTCTTAACCTGTTCAGTCAAAAGTAGTGAGTTACGAGCGCCAGATGATTGTGTAGTTTTCGTGCGGCTGCGCTTGCCGGCGGGCTTGGCATCCCACGATAGGATCAGCGCTCTAAACCTAAACCTTTTATCGGCCTCCAAAGAAAGTATGTTCTGTGCAGGGGTGCGATTTCGACAACGGTACGACTGGCCTTTTCCTGCATCGCTTTCTGCGCTGAAAGCTCGAAACGTCCATCAAGTTGAATGACGGGGCATTTGAATATATAGCTCCAAAGGCAGCCCAACAAAACAAATTACCGCCCCTTCGAAAACAAAATGACGTCACTTCTGCTTTGAACGGATGTGGCGTCACATTATTTTTTTCTTCCGCCGGAAGTGTTCCCTCCAAATACAGATGGCGCTAAGCCCCATGAACCGCCGATGAAGCGCCATGTTTTGAGCGTATGCGCTTATATGGAAGCTTCGCTGCCAGGTACATTTAACTTGGAACCTGTGCCAACAAAAGTAAATTACGCTCAAACACAACGATAGCGGTGAACACAGTCGGCGATTCTAGAAAATATGATCTGGCAGCCAAGCGGCGTCGGCTTTTATACATCAGTCGACGAATTTTTCCGCGTAATCACTGAAGCCCGCGTGTCTTGCGGAAACTTCTGTACAATTCGCGTCGCACATGCAATCAGATTACACAAGCTTCGGTGACAACAGGCATCAGATAGAACCATCGATAACATTCCCCTAAGTTCCAATCATACAGGCACGTCTTGCGCTGAGCGTTGACTTTAAGTGTTGGTGAAATGCAGTCCCCGCGAAGAGAGAGAGAGAGAGAGAGAGAATGAAACCTTTATTTGAAGTCGTGACTTGTCAGTCGAGGTGGGAGGGTCCCTTATTCCAGGAACCCTCTGGCTTGGATCGCACTCCGGGCCCGGGCGACTAGTTCGCGCTGGTCGACCAGGTCCGGCTTGGAGATCGCAGCCTCCCACGTTTCAGCGAGGAGGTTTGGATCTGCGTCTGCTGCTTTTAGTTGTGTCGCTGTGATGCTTGCTCGGGTGTTCTTGCACTGCAGGAGGAGGTGCGCCAGGTTGTCAGGCACGTTGCAGTGTGGACAGGTGTAGCTGTATAGCGTCGGGTGGAAATGATGCAGCAAGATTCCGTGGGTAAAGGTATTGCTTTGGAGTCGCCTGTAGTCGGTGCCTTCGTTTCTTGTTAGTTTGGGATGTGGTGGGAGGGTACACCCTGCGTCCAAGCCGATAGTGTTGTAGTCGTGCTTCGTAAGTTAACGTTATTGTTTACGTTTTCTCCGCTGATTTGTATGGGTGGGACTTGTCTAGAATGCCGTGCGGGGAAGCCCGGTTGATGCTTGCGCGGGCCGCGGTGTGTGCCGCTTCATTTCCCTCGAGTCCCTCGTGTCCCGGAACCCACATGATGCAGGTGTAGGGGGGAGGAGTATCGCCACGTTTAAGTAAGTTGATCGCTTTGGTGGAGATCCTGCCTTTCATATAGTTGCGTGCCGCTGTTTGTGAGTCGGTGAAGACCACTATGGCATCCTCGCTTGTATGGGTGGCGAGTGCTATAGCGGCCTCCTCAGCTGTGTCCGCGCGTTTGGCGAGAATTGTCGCCAACGCCAGTGTCGTCCCCATGTAGTCTGTGACGCTGATGGCGAAGGCGTTTCGGCCCGGATACTTGGCTGCGTCCACGTAGCGCGCCTGCGGGTCGTTACGGCGCTTGAGTCTCATGGCGTTTACCCCGGCGAGCCGTCTGCCTCGATGGTGTTATGGGTGCATGTTCCGAGGGATCTGAAGAACTTGTAAACATTCTCGCAGCTTCGATGTGATCTTTTCCTTGCGTTCGCCATCGTGTTCTATGTTGGTTACGTATCCTGTGCGTCAGAGGACTGCTCGGCCTGTGGTTGTGAGCTTGAGTCTCTCGATCTGGTTGATGAGGTGCGCTTCCGCGACTTCTTCCCAGGAGTTGTGAACTCCCATGCGAAGCAATCGGTCAGTGGATGCGGTTGTCGGTAGTCCTAGAGCAAGCTTCGTGGCCTTTCGTATTAGAAGGTTGAGCTTTTGTTTCTCGGCTGTCTTCAGGTTGAGGTAAGGAGTTCCGTATGTAATGCGGCTGTAAAGGAGGGCTTGTACCATTTGCAAAGTTTCGTGCTCTTTGAGGCCATTGCGGCGATTGGCCACCCGTCGTATCAGATGAGTAAGCTGTGCCACGGTGTTGTGTAGCCTGGGGAGTGTGGCGGAGCCGGACCCGTCCTTGTGTATATGGACTCCGAGGACTCGAAGTGAGTCGACCTTCGGTATCGGGACTCTCTGAAGGACTTGTGGGTCCGGTGCGTCGTGGCTTGGGGGCTGGCCCCGGGTGCGTGCCCCGAGAACTAACAGTTCGCCTTTATCGGGGGCACAGTGGAGACCGCAGGTGTTGAGGTACCGTTCGATGATGTTGACCGCCTCCTGAAGACGGGTCTCCTGTTCGCCCTTGCTCGCGCCTCTCGTCCACAGTGTGGTATCATCTGCATATAGAGCATGGAATATCTCTGGGACGGTGTCTAGGAGGCGGGGGAGTTTGAGGAGAGCCACGTTGAAGAGGAGTGGCGAGATCACCGAACCTTGTGGTGTAACCCTGTTAGGTAAGTGAAATGACTTGCTCCGGAGGTTGGCAATCCCCACCGTGGCCGTGGGGTTGGTGAGGAAAGCGCGCATGTAGGCGCATGTTTTGGCACCGCAGCCGATATCTTCTAGATTACGGAGAATGGCTTCATGGCTCACGTTATCAAAGGCGCCCTTTACGTCTAGCGCTAGAATGGAAGACTTGCTGTGTTTGCTCAAATGGTCAAGAATATCTTCCTTTAGCTGGAAGAGGACGTCTTGCGTGGAGAGCATCTGGCGGAAGCCGAACATGGTGTGTGGATAGCGATCGTTTTCCTCGAGATGTGTGGTGAGCCGCTCGTTGACCATGTGTTCAAACAGTTTCCCGGCTCAGGACGTAAGGGAGATGGGGCGGAGATTTGCGATGGAGATGGGTTTGTTTGGCTTGGGTACCATGGTTACCTCCGAGTGTTTCCAGGCTGTTGGTGGCTCGCCCTTAATGCAGCAGTCGTTATAGTACCGAAGGAGAGCCGTCAACGCCCGAGGGGGTAGCTGTCGAAGGTGCTCGTTGGTGACTCTGTCTTTGCCCGGGCTCGTATTGCGTGTTAGCCTAGAGAGGGCCGCCTGCAACTCTGCCTGTGTGAAAGGCCGATCTAGCTCTTCGTTCGGCGCTCCTTGGTACTCCCTGGGGGTGGAAAGGTTGGTGGCAGTGCTTTGCAGGTTAGCTGAACCGTGTAGCTTCGTCTGAAGTTCTTGGAGTAGCTGATCCTCTGTGCCGCCATAGTTGTTGATTAGTCGGTGAATTGTATGTCTTTGTTGGGTTTTCGTATGGGTGTCGTCGACCAGGGATCGAAGTATATGCCAGGTCTTCTTTGTGCTGAGGGTTCCTTGAAGTTGGTTGCAGAAGGATCGCCAGTTATGACTCGCTAGCTGTTCAGCGTACTCCTGTGCCTGCATGCTTAATAGGGCAATTCGGCGCTGGAGCGTGCGGTTCAGCTTTTGGCGTCGCCATCGTTTGAGGAGCGATCGCCGAGCCTCCCATAAGTGCAGTAGGTGGTTATCGACCGCCGGATTGTCCTCGTCTAGTTGAATCGTCCTGGTGTGGCCGTCAGCCGCACCTACGATACCGTTTAGCCAAGATTCAACGTCTTCGATGTCTGAATCGTTGCCAAGCTCATTCCTATACGCATTCCAGTCAGTGAGTCGCGCCTTTCCTTTCTTGTGCGCGCGGTGAAATTGTTCAAGCTCGATTTGAATTATGTGGTGATCGCTCCCTAGCGTCTCCGGGAGTCGGGTCCACGTGGCCCTTCGCACGTCTCGAGTGAACGTGAGATCAGGATTGGTGTCCCGGGACACGCTGTTGCCCACTCGGGTGGGTTGGAGCAGGTCATTCCATAACGTAAGACCGTGCTGCTGTGCGGCGTCGTGAACCCGTGCCCCTTTCTTGGTGGTATTGGGGTAGCCCCAGGCCGCGTGTGGGGCGTTAAAGTCCCCTACTACAACAAGCCGGTTGCCGTTTACGTTCTTGCGAAGGTTCCGGACGAAGTGGTCGTAGTGGTGTAGCTGCTCCCGCGGCGGGCTGTAGAGATTGGCCAGGTATAGGCTCTGTTGATTCTTGCGAGTCGGCAACACCTCCACTATATATGGTGTGTTCGATTTCAGTGTCTTCAATTTCGTGAGGCTGTGCAGTTAGTGTCTTCGTGACAAGAATTGCAGTGCGGGCAGTGTGTGCCATAGCGTTGTAGCCGGGGAGCTTTATTTTCTTGGTGTTGGTTTCCTGTAGCGCGATTATGTCAGGATTGTTTGCTTTGAGATATTCTTGCAGGTTGGCCGAGCGGAGTCTATAGGATCTGCAATTCCAGTTCCAAATGCGGAGGGTGGGAAGCGGCTCGGTATGTCTACGTTTGGGAGCCGCCATGTTGGTGATTATCCTCCACCTGGAGTAGGTGGTTTGGCGTTGTCGAGCTAGAATACTCCGCGGATTCCCCTCGTACTGTGCTTCGTCCTTTTCGTTTGGTTCCTCACTGCTCCGCCAGATGTTCATGAGTAACGAAATTCTTGTAAGCATAGGTCATGAAGTTGTGTTGTTGTGCCATGAAGCCATCCAGTTTGGCGTCGAGTGTGGTGACCGTACGGGTTAGTGGCTCTACCTTTTCCATAATTTTAGTTATCACTGTCTGTATGGTTCTGTCCACTGATGCGAGAAGTTTTGTAGTGAGGGTTTCCTCGAAGACTTGAAGGCGTCGTTCAACAAGGTCGAGAATCTTCGCTTCATGTGCTTGCAGCCGTTCGTCTACCCGCTTCATTATTCTGGTTTCTACATGTTTTAGTATGCTTTCTTCTACTCTCTTCGCTACTCTTTCCTCGAGTTCTGACATGTTGCACTCGGCTACCGGTTGTTGTTGTATCGTCCTCCCTAGATCCTGTACTTTATGTTCCAGAGTCCGTATCGTCGCTGTCTTGCCCGAACTGCTCGGGTTGCGTGAGGAATTCGAGGCGCTGCTTCCGTTCGCCGTGGCGACGTAAGTGATTCGCCTAACGGAGCGAGACCGTGACCGAGAGCGGGATGTAGAGCGCGATATTAGGATAGAGCGAGAGCGTCTCCAGCCAGGTCTTTGTCGAGGCGAGGGCCCCCGTGAGCTGTCTGATGTGGCAACCAGCGCGGGGAAGTCTTCGGTGCTCGAGCTCCAGTGATTCTCTCGGGCGCGAGCGTTGTCAAGTTGCTGTCTTTTTACTTGGTAGGGAGGCGGGTTGTTACGGAGTTTCTTCTTACATTCCTTGCCTGCCGTTTCGTGGTCTCCGCCGCAAATTTTGCACTTCGGGTGACAATCGTGTTCTTCCGTGACCCCATCGCGCCCGCATGTGTAGCAGAAGTTGGCTCTCGGCTGAGGACATATATCCTGTCTGTGTCCGATGGCGCCGCAGGTTCTGCAGTACTGGACGGATTTTCGGTAGGGCTTGCATCTGTAGTCACAGCTCTGGTACGTTACGTAATAAGGGACGTGCTGTCCGTCGAAGGTAATGACCGCGGCTGTTGAAGATCCTAGCATGCGCGCGCCGAGAACCGTGTATCTTGAGTCCACTCCAAGGCCGGCAACAATCTCCGCGGGACTTGTACCCGGTTCGAGGCCGTATATAACTCCGCGGCACACATCGTCTGGGTGCCGAGTGTGGGGATTTACTTGATAGACGGTTCCGCCGAGTTGTATGGTGCTGATATGCTGCAGTTTGGAAGCTCGTTCCGTACTTGCCGTGCTCGCGATGATCACATTCTCTAGTTTCTGCAATTGTACTCGGACATTATCGTGAAAGTCTTGCTGGACCAAACCACTGGATCTTCCGATGGCATGTGTCACTGCGATGAGTGTGTGCTTCGATAGGTCAAGACCTGCCTGAGGGCGGAAGACGATCTTGAAGTCGTCAGTAGGGAAGGGGTGCATCTTCAGAATGCGTTGACGCTGTGGCAGTGGTTGTACTTGAGGTCTGTGGTCTGGTTTCAGGACTTCCATGGCTCTTTCTTCGGTGGATTTATTGTCTTCTATTGCTGATCTGCCTTTACGACCAACTTGTAGCCACTCGATGTGGGCTTTACCCGTCGATTTGCCGCTATTCACGTCGTATGTCCACTGTGGTATGGTATCGGAGTTAGCCCCGGTCACCTCCATTCGCGCCGTTGTCGGCTCTTCTTGTAAAGCGTTCGCCATCTGTGTTTCCAGAAAAGTGGGCGCGCTTCGCCTCAGATTCTGGTTCTGCTTGATTCACTCCTACTGCCAGAGCGCCGTGCGCGTGCACCGCGGGCCTGCAGGGCCGAGCCGCTGGTCTCCCGCTCGTGCCACGGGTGCCCCGGCGTTAGGGTTATATTGGAGCGCACGGTCACACAGGGTTCGATTATTCGAGTAAAAGTCCACTCACTGCGTCGTGGCTGGTGTCAAACGATGCCTTGCAACGTCAGGAATTCGAGGTTACCAAGCAATGTTCCAGCAATGTTTCCAAGCAATGTTCCACACAAAATAGCGAGAAAGGCAGGAGCCCATGTGAGGTACGACTGTGCTCCTCGGCCCCCTGGCGGTTTTTTCCCCGCGAAGAGGATAAAAAATTACACAAGTCAATGTTCGAGACAAACACATAAGCTAAAGAGATCAGTGTTCCTGATTTCTCTTATGTAAATAGCAGTCGTTGTTATTGATGGTCACGAAATTTGCAAAATTTAACATGGCAGTTAGCTTTCGCTTTCAGTGTCTCTGTCAGATACGCACCAGAAACAAATAATAAAATGTGTTGAAGGTGCTTATATATTGTTTGAAGTACTGAAATGGCTGCGTGCGTAATTATGCAGGGAAGCTTTTATTGAAGGTGTGTTAGGCCACCGTTACTCCTTGCAGTGCACGTTGCCTGCAGCTTACCTGTAGGCTCAGCTTCCCTCTTGCTGTTTCTTTTATTTATGCACATCCAATGCACATTGTGAAGCGAATCACCTCGCAAGTGAATAATCGAATCCCATAAATGTTCCCATTTATTCCTACGTCATCGGCATAAAGGAAAACTGACGGCGCCCGTGCTTGCTCGTATCCGCCCTGCGCTTTGTGAGAGATATTTATATAGGTTTGTGCTTCTTCATTTCTTCTTATTTATCTTAGATGTACCCGCCGCTTTATGGCCAGTGCCCCGTTGTAGGCACGTACTATTGTACCACCCGCTTCTTGGCGAACTCCTTCTTGTCGGTGGCTGTGCTCCAATACTCGCCGTAGGCGGCAAAGTAGACGGCCGTGCGGAAAGTGGCCATCTGAAGTCTCGTTCCGATTCTCACGAAGACGTTAAAGCAGACAGCTTCGCAAAGACAACATTGAAGTCAATAACGATGCAGGCGAATTTCCTGTACAAACAAGATGGCGGCTGAGCAGAACACTTGGAAATTCGTCAGGAAGGTCGTCTGCGCACAAGAAAATGCAGACACTCTTTTCTGTCCCCTTAATGTAAGTCCCGTCGTGTTTTTCACAGGTTCACTGGCACAAACACATAAAATACAGAAATAATGCGTGCTTTTCTCAACATTTTTGTTGCCGCGAGGTGGCGTCACGTCAGGGAAGCGTCTTCAATACGTCTTCCAGACGGTTCAGAACGCGTTCCATTACATAGTCTCGAAACTGTGTCGGCTGCCTCCTTGGCTGTTTACTTAGACTGTCTCCGATGCTGGCTAGAATTGGAACACACCCTGTATGTGCCAATATATGGCAATCAACTTCGTGGTAATCAACACGCGAACGGCGTTCTTGGCCAATACACCGTTGTGGACATGTGCAGTAGTATAGATACCATAATCACGACCAACACGCGGCGATTAATCAAAGCTAGTAGGCGTTGACACGATATGCACCTCTCCCTTATTCGCGAACCCTTTGTTATGAGTATGTGCCTTAGCATGAGAATGATCATGATAATCAACACGTTGACACACTGCTTGGCCAGCTCCCTGTTGTGGGTAAGTACGATAGTGTGAGAATCATGACAATCAACAAACAAAGGTAATCTCAAAGTGCTAATTGAGGTTGGCAGAAGATACGTGTACGTGTGGTTGTACACATCTTTTTAGATTGCTATAATGCAGTACATACAAATTACAAGGAAAAAATTACCACAAGACTTGATGGAATACGGCTCCTACCAGTAGATTAAACAGGGGCGACACCATGTGACCTCATAGTGATCCTGAGCCTCCACGGTTTGTGGAAAACGCGAATGTGGGTTCGTGAGGCTGACGAGAATGTTAGATACGTACCAAAAAAAATTCAGTAAAAAATGGGAAACTTTGCTTGGAACGGAATATCAACAGCCAGACTGGGTAACTATGCTTGTAAAAGTATTAGACATGCTTCCACAAGAGTGTAATTATTCATATGCCTCTATTATGCAGTCCTTGTGTAAACATACTCAAGGAAATTAATGGAAAAAAAGAAAGGTGCGGTCTAATGATTCAGGTTGCTGCGCATCGAATAGCCGCGCTGGGGAGCCGCGGTTCGAATTTCAAGCCGAGATGTGAGCCGAGGTTGGCAAGTATACTAGAGAATGTGGCTGACTTAGCATTTAGAGCTCACTTTGCATTATCCTCGCAGGAATTATCTTCACTGTACTCCAAAAGCCAAATATTTTTACTCTAGATCTCACAGCCCGTTGGTAAATTGTTCCACTTTGCAATAGATTGTGATAAGTGGAAGACCATCTTCGCAAATTGAGCTCAGTTCTTCGCTAACTACCGCTCTGTAGCGTCTTAATTTATTGATCCTCGCCCTTTTCAGGTGCTAAACCCCGAAACCTATCAAAGAGCTATTTAATGAATACATGACATGATCTTGCATCTCTTTTGTTGATTTCATGTAATAGTTTTGTTGGGTGCCAAAAGCATACAGAATACGTGTAATTGTTATCTTTTTCTAGGTGACGAGAACGGAAGAATGTATTCCTTTGAATACTATGACCCGGAGGAGAAATGCGCCGTGATTACTTTTTCCGATAACCCATGTAAGAAAAACGCATTTCATCAAACCCCAGGACATTATAGGGGACATTATCGTTTTATTAGTCGGCTCGTATTACCGACGCGTTTGTTATGAACGTCAAATACCCATTTCTTGTTAAATAATTGTTAGCTCCGAAAAGCAGCATGCACATGTCCGTGAGGAAAGTAATCGTCTCCTCATACTTAATGTCGCGACAGTTGGTTCATTGTTTATGTTTACTGAATAGTAAGATCATGTGGTGGGTTGCTTATATATATATATATATATATATATATATATATATATATATATATATATATATATATATATAGTTATTACGCGCGAAGGAGACCGTTTATCACCCTTACGAATGAAGGGGGCCGTTTACTTTAGGTCGCGAAGGTGAGCGCAGGAGCGACCAGCTGGTTGATAAACTCAGCCTCATCGTTTTCCTCTCTTCCCGCCCGGGAGCGCAAGCACGTTCACCGGTCTTCGTTTTCCTCACGTGTAACATTCTTCTCGTCGCAGACGAAGCCCGCCGGGCGATTGAATCCATTGGTCTTGAAGCGAACAATTTCAAGCGGGCGACATGGACCACCTGGGTCTTGGCAGCTCTTCTAGCACTCGCCGCGAGGCGAGCTATCTTATAGATTACTTCCGTGAGTCTGTTTATAATAACAAACGGTCCATCGTAGGTGGCCAAAAGCCATTGGCATAACCCGCGTTTCCGTACTGGAGTCCACTGCCAGACAATCACCAGGGCGATAGGTTACCGGACGGTGGCGAATGTCGTAGCGTGGTTTTGATCTCTCCAGCGATGCGAAACTGCGCAAACGAGCAATACGACGATCTTCTTCGGCAAGGCAGAGAGTCTCGGTGACAGTGGGATTTTCGTGACTACAGAAATGAAAAACAGTGTCGATTGTGTACCGGGGTGGCCGTGCGTACCGCAGGAAGAATGGGCTATAGCCGGTAGTCTCGTGCTTGGCGGTGTTGAACGCGTACGTGATAAAAGGCAGTACGTCATCCCTGTTCTTGTGGTCGGATGAAACATACATGGATAACATGTTTATAATTGTTCCGTTGGTGCGCTCCGTAAGCCCATTCGTTTGTGGATGGTAGGGTGTCGAGTGACGCTAGGACGGCACCAATACCTGTGCCACTGGAATCCGTATGCAGTTCCGTCGGAGCTGAATGACTAAAGTGTTGAAGAACCGGTCGTGACGTCAACAGAAACTTCAACTGACGAAAAGAAGATTGGATTGGATTGGATTGGAGCCAACTTTATTTATGCCTGCAGTTGGGCGCTCGCGCGCCCCGACGAGGGCCTACGTCATCCTCGAAGTCGCCGTTACTCGGCGCGGGTCTCCGCTCGCCGTTGCCGACTCGCTGGGTCCGTGCCTTTCGAGCGCCTCGAGGACCTGCTGGACGGCCCAGAGCTGATCGTCTAGGTCGTAACTCTTCGCGGCTGCCTCGAGCCGCGGTGAGAGCGTTCTTGATTTTGCTTCTTCTGGATATTTGACGCAGTCCCACAAGACGTGCGTGTAGTCTGCGGTCTCCCTCCGGCAGACTCTGCACATATCTGTCGGATATGTCTCGGGGTACATGCGATTCATGTCTCGGGCTCGGTAGCGATCCGGTCTGGAGCTGTCTCGAAAAGAAGAGTCGCACTCCGGAGTCCGCTCAAAGGGGATGTCCTTATGTAGCATGCATGTAGCATGCATGCGAATTCAGTAATAAAGCGGTGGAAATAGGAACAAAGCCCCAGAAAACTACGGAGATCCTTGACAGAGAGCGGTGCACTGAACGCTTCAACGGCTGCTTTTTTCCAGGAATCAGGCGAATGCCATCCTTATCGACGAGGTCCCCAAGCACAAGGGTTTGGCGGTCTCCGAAGTGGCATTTCTTGGAATTTAAAACTAGGCCAGCGTTTCTGATGCAGCTCAGGACAATATCCAGACGCGAGTTATGTTCACTGAAGTTGCGGCCAAAGATGACAATGTCGTCGAGGTAGCACATGCAGATGTTTCACTTCAAACCGCGCAGAATAGTGTCCATAAATCTTTCGAAAGTTGCCGGAGCGTTGCACAGCCCAAATGGGATCACATTAAATTCGAAGAACCCGTCAGACGTTACAAAGGCAGTCTTTTCCTTGTCCTCAGGATGCATCGGAATTTATCGGAAAGTAAGAGGCGGAATGAAGGCAGTCTATTGCGTCATCAATACGTGGGAGTAGGTACACGTCCTCTTTTTGTTACAGCATTCAAACGGCGATAGTCGACGCAATATCTCCAAGATCCATATTTTTTTTAACAAGAATCACTGGAGCTGCCCACGGACTCGCTGACTCTTGTACGACTCTCTTCTTCATCATTTCGTGCAGTTGTTCGTTGATAATCTGGCCCTCTGGTGGGGAAACGCGATATGGTGTTTGTCTAATAGGATTTGCCGAGCCCGTGTTGATGGTATGGCGTGTTCAAGACGCGGGGATTGCAGGTATTTTGCCCTTCTGCGCAAAGTCGAATACCGAAACGTGCTTCGAAAGCACAGCCACTAAGGTTCGACGTTCACTCGTGTTGAGCGATTTATTTACCATTGACGAAAGGGCAGTTTCTGAACTGTGGCCATCAGGTTCTTCGGGCCCATCTGTAAATTCAGCCACTGATAAGGACGCGTGTTCCATAGCGAAGGCTAATTTCAAGCCGGCTGGTTGTATAATGGGCTTCTTAGAGCAGTTTACTGTCCACAAGCCAGTGCGTCCGCCTTTGATTGACACCACGCAATGTGGCACCAACACATTCTTCTTCACACATATGTGCATCGGTTCTACGGTAGCATCGAAGCTGTCGGAATCGGCGCCGCAACAGACAACGGTAACACGAACGGTAGATGATGCAGGTACGACCCTGCCGGGGCCACAAATACAGTGTAGTTTCGCGATCTACAGGGTTCTCCAGGAGTCCTGACGGAATGCTACCACTTATGAATACCTTCCCTCTGTGGCATTCGACAGCAGCACCACACTCCCGCAAGAAGTCCATGCCGAGAATAACATCATGGGTCGACCGAGGAATAATTACAAACTCTGTCGTAATCCCGGGTGGGAAGAGATGAAGAGGACAACGCCGAGTTCATCAGCCAGCTTGCCGCTCTTGCGATCTCCTTCGCGACCTAAAGTAAACCGCCCCCTTCATCCGTAAGGGTGATAAACGGTCTCCTTCGCGCGTAACAATATTATATGCCAAAATTTCTATGAAGTAATGTTATTCAAATTGAACGTCACGGTGTTTTTTTTTTTGTCTATTATGAAATAATAGTATGAGACCAACTTTGTGTGTCAATTTTCAAGGAAGTAAACTGTGAAGCATATACTTGATATGAATGCATACATTTCCGCATGCGCCTGCTTTGGAGCTTATCTATAATAGGATTTCAAACGAAGTGGACTGTAATATACGCAGCCTGTGACGATTATATCGTTATATGACGATTATATAGTAAGAGAGCTTTCAATATGAATTTGCGCACAGAAGGTGTGAAAATAAAGTAACGGTTGACTTTACTTGCAACCGAAGTGTAGAAGCATTTAAGAACGTTTGCAACATAAAACACCCTGTTCACTATTCTCGTAATTGAAGTACAAGTTGCAAAGAAGATATTACTCGACGAAATGAGGAATTCTATTCGTAGCCTAACCAATGTTGCGCGTAATCAGACTTGTGGACAAAACAAAAATATTTTACTTCATATTTAGGTATCGGTTTCTGAATTTACAGATACACCGCGACGTTTACCTAATAATTAAGTCTCATTCTTTTTCCGCAACATTTGACAACAAACATTCGAAATAAGGATGCCTTAAAGATGGGTTTCTGACTCGCTATACTTAGATACAGTATTGTGGTGTGTCACCAAGTTCACGTTGTTGTAGGTAATTTAGCATTCCGCACGCGTTTGTATGCGTTTAAATGCGTGAGGACATCGCAAGTAAATATGCCTATCACTTCAAAACACTTACCTAGTACTTCACCTCACATGACCTTTGCCCACTCGAGGAGGAACGCCATGGAGCAGTTATACTTTAAGAAAATTGGCGAATTTCCTGCGCTCTATGGATTCAAAGGAAGCAGGTCACAATTCGATTTCGCGTTTTTGCTTTAATAAGGATGAAAAAAAAAAAAAGTCAGAGGCCTGCGCAGTACACGCTACGCAGTCACAGCATAAACAGAAGTGGTTCCGTAGGAACTGCATTTTTGGCAACACACTATAGGAAGGTCTTCGCGGCGAAGCCTCTTCGTCGTTTGTACTAGAGAGAACTGAACTTTGCGCCCGCCGTCAACGGTATGCTGAGGCCTGCGCTGCTCTCTGCACAGCGGTTTACCGGGCTCAGCGTTACCCGCTTGCAACAACACGCGTAGCTCTTCGATTCGCATTTTCAACAGCGGTTCGTACCGTGCGAGGAGGCGCCTTGTACTACCAATGCACCTTGCACCGCTAATAATGCAACTGCTGCATGGTGTGCCACTTGGTGCAATAATATGCAAGTGCAATGCAAATTGTGCACGTATTGACGCTACGCCGCGCGCATCTCAAATCACGTGACTCCTCGCGCATTGAACGCGTGTTTACGGCATGCTTCCGCAGCAGCTAGCAAGCGTAGCGCAGCGGTAGTGCAACTCAGTCCCGCGCACAGCCCCCAGGTTCAACAGCAGCGGAAGTTGGGTTTGTTCTTATTGCGGTAGCAATTATATGGATACCCTGCCGTTGGCGTCATCGTCGCCATGGGGTGACGTATAAAATCCAAGGGCGATAAAATCTTCGCCACGCGCCGTATGCTGTATGTGCAAGTGAAACTTTGCGAGGGTGAGCAGGCGAACGCGGCTAATTCTCGCGTGTGCGCGCAAGGAAGGCGGGCCGGAAGGCGTGCCCTTGCCTCTCGTTCGCGAGGCGCGCAGGCGAGGCGAACGAGAGGGGTGGGAACGTTCTCCGGTCGCTGTGCTTAGGGCGCGGCTGTACGGGCTCCGTATCTCGAAAGCGATCTGCGACGTGGCCAAAGTGTGCGCCCGCGCGGTCCTCATCGGCCTCATCTCCGAAGCACTAATCTCCGAAGCAATCTGCGATGTTTGCAGAGTGGGCGTAGTGCCGGTAGCTTCGTATGCGCTGTGCTTTCGACATTTCGTTCGCGTTAAAGGAAGGTGCACGAAGGTCGATTGGATCGCTGCTGCTGGCGCGATCGCTCACTCCAGCATTTTGAGAGCAAGTTTCCGCGCTTATCTAGCGAGTCGTCTTCATGCTTCCCTGTGCGCGCATGACACCGTGCTTATTAATTTAGTTAGAACGCGTTGTTGGGCTAGTTGGTTTGAATACGTGTTAGAATGTGTAAGCGCGACTGAACAAGGACGTGGAAAGGAACAGACACATCGAGACAGCGCTGTCTGGGTGTCTGTTCTTTCTACATCCTCGTTGAGTCACGCTTACGCATTATATTATTGGCAATTTAGTGACTAACGGAATTTAAGAAGCTTATACGGCCTATAAAACTACTATCCTTACTTCGTATAGCTATCCACTAACTTGTTATCCGTATCGGTACTTCGCCTTTCGGGCGAAACTGCGACTTCTTTTCGTATTCCTGACGATAGCTACGACGGACACCGGCGGTAGCGGTGGACAACATCGCCAGCCGAAACATGGACGGAGCCCATAACAGCTTAGGTTGTAGAAGAAAACTGAACGGATAACGTATTTGAATATCGCAGACATTTTATGTTGGTTACCCTGAGAATGTCGTTAACTAAACATGTGTTAATGCCTTCATAACCAAATTACCTTGAGTCATTGAAACTGCCATTGCTGCATATATTGACGGAACTGCATTTCCTGCTCTGCGCTTTGGTTGTATGAATCGTATCATGTAACATCCTTTCTTTCATTGTAGGTAACCTGAAGTGCGAAGTGCTGGTCTTGGAGAGTTCATTTTTATCAGATAAAGAAAACTGCCTGAGAGAGTACAAGTACCACTGTCCAACAGGCTCTTATCACATAGTCTATGACAAGGACGCATTTTCGTATGGACAAAGACCGTAGCTATAACTACCTCTATATTTCAGGTTAATAGGAGAAGTGTGAAGACGCCAACATATTTTACATTAATTGGGGTGAACCACAAGTAGACCAGATACCAGGAAGATTTTCTTGTATCATAACAACCTTGCTTCAATAATTTTTTGCAGTTGGCAATATACTGGCTGGCGTGACTCGCAAAATACAACTACGCAAGCTTTGACGAAACAAGAGTCCTTCCGGAGAAAAATTATTGGCGTTCATAGCTATGAATAATGTACAAGTTTAAAGGGACACTAAAGGCAAATACTAAGTCGACCTGGACTGTTTAAATACCTTTCCAGAAACCTTGCAAGGCTTGTTTCGTGCCGAGAAAAGACTTAGTTAACGAGAAAATTGTATCTCAAGGGTCCGAATACTTTTTAGGAATATGAATCCCCTGCCACCCAATCGGGGGAGTGGTGACGTCGCATACGCCATCACCGCCCTTTACTGCCATCGGAGGGTAAAACGGCGTCCGACAGACGGCAGCACCGAGCCAAGATAAAGCGGCGGATTTGCCGCTGCAGCTGCTTTTTGATCAAGTGGCGTAGACCATTCGGGCATCCAGCGACATCACATGGGAGTCGAATTGTCTGCTGCTTGCAGTTTGTGCGAATTTCGCGAGCCAGCAAGACCAGCATAGCACTGCGTGATCAGGAGAGTACTGAAATGCGAAAGCGTGGGCGGCGCAGAGTCGAGCGAAAACGAAACCGTTCGACCACCCGCGTCGTTGTCAACGATAATTTCAATTAGTACGTTTTTCTAAACATGAAATGAAACTGGACCAGTAGCCTTTTAGTTCATCTTATAGTACAATACGATGATGTTTTTTGCAACGAGTAGTTGACTGCTAGTGACAGAATTTAACTGAGGAGTGCTTTCGTCATCGGCCAAGTGCTTGAATGTCCTGGGAAGTCTCTAATGATATCCTGCATTTACCTCGATTTCTCGATGATTCAGGATCTGTTCGCAATAATATTGACGCCTTGGAGATTATAGAGCACTAATCTATCACTTTAGCTTGACTTAGTGTTTGTGTTTAGTGTTCCTTTAAAGGTAGAGAAAGACAATTTTGGTTTCAAAGGTTGGAAAAACCTGCTGCCATGGCTCCATTGATCCAAGCTACTTCCTGCGTGCGGGGCCTTTGAGTTGACGTATGCCTTGCGTACGTGAAGCTTCCACAAAAGATTTCCGAATAAAAGGTCATGATGGTCTTCACTTCCCCACATTCTTTTACTTATAGATTGAGTGCGTAAATTTTGAATGTGGCCTAGCTATTATTGTTATGTGGGTAAACATACGTCGGACGTTCTTGATAACTGTCAACAAACAGATACGGTGGACAGATCCGCTTTTCACGTGTAGGCAGCACCCACCGGATTAGTTTCGCGGATGATAAATCTGACATGTGAGTAGAAGGTTGTCGGTATAGCAACGTTAGGCGACGCTCTAGATGATTATGCCTATGCATTGCACGATTGTATTCTGATATCCTCCCAACTTTGCACCGTGCCGAGGGTGGCTTAGAATTCGTTGGCCGGAATTGGGCCGTCTTGAAATAAAATGCTATTTCCTTGCTCCGTTCCGTGACGCCTGAATTAAATTTCCATGCTGCTAGAAAGACTGGCAATTGCTAGAAAGGAAATAAAATATATGCAGATTCTACGTATTCTTGGAATAGATATTTTGAGAAGCGTGTTGATGGTCGTATCAAACATCATTTAAAGATCCATAACGTCACCTGATAAGCGAACGTGTTTGTCTAAGTTAAGCAATTCTATTTATGAACTAGCATGTGTGTAACGGCAGCAACAAGGCGACCATGAAGGTAGTGTGGCAGCGATGATATAACGAGAAACGTTTTACAGATAATTAAAGCGGCCTTGCAACACGTTTAATGGAAGTCGTGCAAAACATGTCAAATGAAAGGAAACGCATTTACAAATATTTTGCAGCAAAGCTATTTCGATTCGTCCTATAGAAGTGCAGTTTAGCGCATACAAACGTCAGCCCTGGCGGCGATCTCGCTCCTTCTTCAAAGGCTTGCATTGCGGAACCTAAGGTGGAGCTGGGCGCTGCCCACAGCGCTCCGTCAACTGAACGTGATCGCAATTTAAATTTCTTATTACGTTTTCATTTTTTCTGTGTACCTCACGCATTTTTCGGCGGCCATGTTCATATCTATGCATGTCTCTATCTGACCGTGTTTCCTCCTACTTGAGCCACTGGGCAATGTGTGGTCGAACCGATAGCGCATCGGGCTGCTGTCTGAAGGAACAGGATTCGAAGCTAACCATTGGACTAACTTGGGTCACTGTACATGGTGTACATAGTGCTGCTCTACAACGAACCTCTATCAGGCCGTGAAGGGTCACTGTAGAGGCGCGAGTGGATGGACACCACTGTTTAACAAAACTCTTTCACACACACTTTGAACACTGGGCATGTGTATGTGTATGTAAACACTGGTACGAAAATGGGGGAACTAGGTATGTAATGACGAAAAAGATCCTATACCTTTGTTGTGTGCTGGGTGGAATCGGATTCACGTCACAAGGGTTCTTCAAGCACAGCAGCCCGACACTTTAGCAACTGCTCCAGAAATGCAGTGCGTATGTACCGCTTGAAGTGAACGTCTTCACCTCAACGTTTCAGCGAGCGACGTCTCGAATGTTCTAGGTAGGTGCCGTACTTCAAAAAAAAAAAAGATACTTCATCAACCTCAGTAAATGAGTATATGCCACTTGGTTTGCGGCAAACAAGGGGAGAATTGTCAACGTTTGCAGGCACCTACATGCGAAGCTTCTTGTCACGGAGGCCATGGGTGAACTTCCAGGCAGTGCCACTAGATGGCGCAGCGTGTACAGAAAGAACAGCGAGAGGAGAGCCTGGTTGCCGTATTACTGGTTTCTCTGCATTCACAGGTACCGACGCGCCATGCATATCGGAGACCAGGCGTGCGCTACGAGACAACTCCGCGAGATGGAGCCGAGTATCGTTAGGGAAGTGCAAAAGAGGAGTCCCACTGCACTACACGCCTCATATATAACTCGTTTCGGCGATGAGAATACGTTGTGTCGCTATATCGATCCGCTGCTAAACGCTTTACCATCGACAAACATCGTGAGATTGGTCTTGTCGACATTTATAACGGTTCAGCTAGATTCACTACTTGCGCTTGTGGCGCCTACGACAAGTTGAACGCTGAGGTGGATACCTAATTAGACTTGCTGAAGCTGCTTGTCTTGCAGTAACCGGTGCAGTGCATTTTTATCACACTTATCACTCAAGGAATCGCGGCCACATCAACCGGTTTCGGCAGTGCTCAAACGTTGCGGCTACTGCGGCGTCATCTCGTGGTGATCGCTTTTTTTTTTCGTTACGTAGCATTGGAAGGATCTTTTTGGTTTTAGCAGTTTGGAGGTCTCATGTCTTGTCAACATGTACCAAATTCATGTGACCATTTAGTGCTGCTGTAAGTTCTGTAAAACTGTCACTTTTGAGTGGGAAATAAGCCTGGCGGAGCTCAGCGAGAAGTTGTCTCGCGCTTGCTGACTGAGCGGCTGAGTCTCGGTGTACTTTTGAAGATGCATGCTGTGAACGGGAACCTGTCGCATACTCTTCTGAGGCATCTAGACTCGGACCGGGACGTTGAGCGACGTTGGGGAACGCCCACAGTGTTTCATGCTGAAGACAGCTATGCGGCAACCGACGACGACTACGGGCACTGACCTGCCTCATTCCTCTGGCCAGCCGATGTCGTTGCCTGCCCATCAGGATCACCCTCGGCGACGGGGCAATCTGTTATGGTTCACTTTGTGCAGCAGTCAATGGAACAGATGCCAAAACCTGTGACACGGCGTGTCTCATCGTCACGCCCGTCAACATGAACAGACTTGTCCGTCGGGTGTGTTTCACTTCCATGACAATCTGTGTAGGTTGACTCGACATGGCCTACGTTCACCCCCTCTACGTCAAGGAGTGATTTACCTCCGTGCTCCTCTGTATGGGTTGACTCGATGTGTCCTGAGAAGGTCCTCTACCAGGGAGCAGCAGAGAATGAGGTTGGCCGGCTATGGGAGGGTATAAGAGAGCTAGCGAGCCACCACGTGTAGACATCTTATCTGCCCTTGCCTGCAGGTGCAAGCACGCTGAGCTTATTTGTATTTTCGTTGAATCGCACCGCTCCCCCGTAACCATGTATTGAACTTCTTTTATTTGTTTTTACATCTCACCTTTCCTGCCTAACCTTCTCCGGTTGTCAACCTGGTTCGAGCTCTAAGCAGACGATGTCGAAGGTCACAAAACCCGTCCCCATGACAACGAATTCAGGGTGTCGATGGTAATGTAAGTCGTGACGGAATGGTCGCGAGCCATCGCAACTTCCCTCTCTAGAGGCGCTCTGCGGAAGGCCAGGGCAAACGCGCAATTCATGTGCTCCCAATATCTGAATTGCTCGGAGATAATAATTGCAAGCTTTAGAAAATACGAGAGAGATACAGGCAACTCCTCTTGATAATTAAACAGGATATGAAAAAAACAATGGCTCTAACGAAGTTATAGCCATTGTTAAGAACTGGATTCCAAGGGAAGGGAAGAGTTACGAACTGGATTCCAACGGAAGGGGACGACAGAAGGTTAGGTGGGAGGATGAGATTAAGAAGTTTGCAAGGACGGCATGGCCACAATTAGTACATGACCGGGGTAGTTGGAGAAGTATGGGAGGGGCCTTTGCCCTGCAGTGGGCGTAACCAGGCTGATGATGATGATGATGATGACGACAACGACGACGATGATGATGATGACGACGACGACGACGACGATGGTGATGATGATGATGATAACGAAGTAATCGAAGATCTTCAAAAACCTCATAGGTATCCATGTATTGAAAATTTCATTTTAACGAACTAAAATTGTCCTGTCAATGAATATAACGAACTAAATTTGCCTAAAAACAATATAACCGACAGTTGCGCGCCGAGTACATCAGTTTTCACGGGGAAAGATTACTGCATTCATTTATAATGTGCACCTGCTCGGAAGGTGCACGACGCAAGTACGCGCAGCTGGACGTGGCCTTCGATATATTCTCAACGCAATCTCGAAGTCACGCCTAGGCTGTGCCTGCGCCTGTCCATCTGCCTGCGTGAGCTTCGCCACGCTGTGCCGTTATCAGCTGCGGCGCAAAATATTTGTGCATTCAGTTTCCCTCTCCCTGCAGCCCGCCACGCGGGCTGGCAGCTGGGTGTGGCCTTCGAGATCACATTGGCACTAGAGCAATCTCGGGAGGCCACGAGGCGGATTAGCTAAGCCTCCGCGGCGAAGTTCACTTGCATTCTCGATCAGACAGCGGAGCGCTGTGTTGTGTGCCACGTGCTATCCGACCGCAACGGGCCATGAGGAAAGCGGAAATAAAGGAGCTTCATAATGGAAAAGAAGACAACTCTCTGAGGGCTGCCGGGTCAGGTGCTAAGAAGTCGCGTGTTGAGCACGTCGAAGATGCATTTGTTCTATTCAAGTTTCATTTCATGCATGGCCGCGTAGTGGTTCCGCGGGCCGCTAAGCTGTATTGTTATTTCCATGTTTACAAATTTGCACCCAACCGGAATATGTTACAGTAAATGACAATAGAAGATATAACGAAGTAATTTTGGTTCCTGCTCTACGGGTTTTATAACTAGGCTCGAGAATATAACCACGAAATCCGAAAAAAAATGTGTTCTGTACAGCTGTAGCATGGAGCCCACTTTTGACCCCCGTGTTTTGCCGGCGACGAAGTTGAAGACGTGAGCAATAGATGTGAGCTTCATATTGAAGTGGCCAACCTCAGGGCTCCCGGAGAGGTCCTGGTCAACAATGACAACCAATAAGCGATCAGCTATGTTATAAAGGAGAACTGGCCTTTAATGCATAGTGGATAAGTAGTAATCTCTTTCGCGCAAATGCGACCAACACATGTTTTCTTGGCGATATGGTTAGACCTTGTATGCTAATCTACCTGCATGGTTAACTTAGCCAGATACCTGCATGTCTAGCCAGTTATCTGCATGGCTAGCTTCTGCAGCCTTGCACGAAACTTCAGGAGAGTCACTGCGAATTCCCAGACGCTGATTTTGTTGGCGTAGGTTGACTGTGCCTGACTAACTGCTTCCACGTGGACTGTTTTCACACTGACTGTTTCCTGTAGGGATTCGACAAGACCAAGAAGCCCGAGTTTGAAAAGATTAGGGCTTAGAACACAGCTTTTAGGGACGCCTTGGTATGTGTCGGTTGTATCCAGTACTTACAAACAGAAACCTTCGTGTCAAGTAGCTTCAGATCCATTGAAATACTCGCCTTCCTAGCTCATTTGTCAAATGCGTGCCTAGAATGCCTTGATAGGAAGTGTTCACGTAAGCGTCTTTCACGTCAATAAATAGTACTACTGATAATCACGCGCCAGATTTTGGATGCTTAACGATAACGTTATATCGATGACGTTGTGATTTGAAGAGTGGCTTTGTCGAAATCTCGGGAAGGAGTCGGGGTAAATTTCCTGTTGTGTAAGGTACCATTTGATACGCATGAGGATCATACGTTCTGTGAGCCTCCCGAGGCAGTTTGCGAGTGCTATAGGACGATGTGATGGGAGTTTCAGCGGTAAATTTCCTACATTTAGAGCGTTACTAGGCGGCTGCGTTTGTATTCCTGTGGAGCGACGCCGTATTGCCATGACCTAATAAACAGGTTGAGCCATTCTCGCGGTGCTTATTTTTTCTACGTGGCGCAAAGCACTGTATATTACTCAATAGGTCCCTTGGGAAGACGAATGCCTACAGAGCACCATAACAACTTCTAACTCTTCGATAGAGAATAGAGAGGCAAATTTGCTTCCCCTGGACCAAGAATTTTGCATGAAACATTGTTAGTGGGCAATACTTTTCAGCTGGTGATATGCGCACAAAATTCCTCTCCAAGGTCTATCTCACGGTAGCGGAGTCATTGCAAACATTTTTACCAACAGATTAAGAATCAATACATATAAATAAAGCTAAACAGACGGCTTCAAGAACAGCAACCATGTTGAGAGGGGCTGTGTTCTCACATGTTTAGGGTGATAAAAACTGTTTCAATTGATAGAGCAGCGTGTAAAGTACAACGAAGCTAGGCCTCGTCATCTAGTACACTGTGCATCTTCCATTCGGAGCCTGGTCCTAACGTTTGACAAGGATTGAATTTTCACACAGAAAGCTGCTGACGATTTGGTGAACCAGCCCGGCTGTTGATTACCAGTACGATAATCTGGGCTCGTATTTGACGATATTTACGTTTGAGGTCAATGTAATCTCTGATGAACTGATGTGTTGTCGCTTAGTGTTTTTGTATTAAATTTCTATGGCTTGGTGTTCTGTTTTCAGAAAAAGAACTGCACAAGACAGGTCTTTCTTTTTTGCAGCAGTGGTTAAGAGCTCGAAAGAACGTTGACCTCGTCCGTCGGTCCCGCCCGTCCATCCACTGTTACACTGACAAAGACTGTGGCCCCCATCGACGCCACACAACGAATATTTTTGTGGTCGCCATGCAATCTTGCGATCCCAAGCACCCTTAATGCCATAGCATGAAGAAAAAGAAAGCTTCTCCACAACCGGCTCTACTCTGATCTCAACCCATGCCAGTGAAACAAATGCAATTGGGGGACGAGTGCACTAACCACAAAGCTATCGCCCATTTTTTTTTTATTTTGATAGCAATTGCGATAGCCTGGGCTCTCCAGGCGCATTTCTGCCGTCGGCGTCGGCGTCACCGTGATGTTCCGTATAGGCTCGAAGGGTGATAACATAGTCGCCGCACCGTATGCCGTATGCGTGAGTGAAAGCGTGTGAGGGTGAGCCGACGACGACGGCTTAGTGTTGTATGCGCAAGAGGAAAGTGGGCACGAAGCGCGCCGTCTTCCGTCCCGCCCAAGGTACCAGGGGGAGGGGAGGAAGGAGGGGGCGTTCTACTCCGTTTGAGGCGGCGTATGGCACGACCGCGTGCGTCCGGCCTTGCCCTATCTTGAAAGCGATCTGCGATGAGCACAGAGTCGGCATGCACCGAAGGCTAATAGGTTCGTGTGCACTCAGTTCTCGCCGCTTAGTTCGCGTTGAAGTGAGGTGCAGCACGAAGGCCTATTCGCTAATTGCTGCTGCCGCACGCTTTCTCACTTCAGCGCATTGACAGCGAGTGTGCGCGGTCATCGAGTGAGATGCGTTCACGTTTGCTTATGCGGAAGCGACACCATGCATGGTCATTTATTTAGTAAGCGCATGTTTGCAAATTTACACGGCCGATAAAACTGCTATCCTTACTTCGTTTAGCTGTCTACTAATTTGATACCGCAACTGATGCTTCACCTTTCGCGCGCAACAGGGACTTTTTTTCCGGATTACAAGCAAGCAAAACCATAGCAATTGCTCTAAACGTACAAGTAAATAATCAGGCAAATTTTGATAGAGATCAATAGATGAAACCAATCGAGACATTCACGAAAACGCTCGTATATCCCGTGTATCTGAATTATTAAAATAGAATTAAAAGCTTTTACTAGAGCTTAGGATTGGGCGAGCTGGTAATGCGCTCTATAACTGCTACAGCGCAACACAGAAAGGAAGGAACAAGCGGAGCCAGCTTGGCTTGTTCCTTCCTTCCTGTGTTGCGCTGTACGAGTTTTATAAAAGCTTTTAGCTCCCGTTGTCGCGACCTTCACGTAACCTTGAGTCAAAAGCAAGAGCCGTTATGCGGACACTGAAACCAGAACATCCGGGAAGTCAAAAAAGAACATCCGGGCCAGTTGCGAGAATGAAGCGAGATCCCCCCTCCCTTTCTACGGGACCGCATTACGTATACTAGTTACTCCTAAATAAGTTACGAAAAGTATTGCTTCCGAGTTCTTCCTAATGTTTATTCGCAATATCACTCAAGCTGTAACTTCTAGTACGTTGAAGTTTTATTTGTCATTCCCAATAGGGCAAAGTTCAAAAGGCATATACAGGGCAACACAATATTCAAGTGTAGGAAATGGAATTTGCTGCAGATCTACTGAGCTCGCCGAGTTGCGGAGTGACATGACGCCGGAAGTGCCTGGTGCGCTGCTTTGCCCAAGGAGGTTTAAAAACCTACATGGATTTGCCTTCATGGAGGAATGAAAAATTTAGAAGAGAGCATTACGCCATGCAGCCTTGGCAAGCGAACGCTCCGGGAAACCAGTTCTTTGTTCAGTGATGCTCCAACACGTGGCCTCTTGCGTCGGGATCACGAAGCAAGGATCGAGATTTGCTCAGACGTTTGGTCGCGCATCCTTCAGGTGCTTTTCTTCTAGCTGGGCAGTGCACTCGGTCTCCCTGGCGTCTTTCGCTGCCTGAAGAGCCGCCTTCAGCCGGTTCTCTTCTAGCTGGGCAGCGTCCATATAGACCACTGCACACTATGGCATGGTGCGGTGCGGTGTGGTGTGGTGCGGTGTGTCGTTGCCAACATACACTACGCCCATTTTTATATTGTACGTATTATAATCTCCAACCAATCTGCTTTGCCGATTGCGATTTCATGCTTGCATCTACTTTCGATTACGGGAGAGCCAGCAATTCATGCTCCTTCCTCTAAAATGTCCTTCATTCGCCGAGGTAGTTCGGGACGTCTATCTACCATCCTTGCTCTCCAGAGGCTATGCTATTGAATAAGGCAAATAGAATCGTATGGCAAGGTTCTGTCTTTGGTCACAACAATGTATTTGATATTGATAGGATTAACTTATAATTCTTTCCTCAATGTTCGCTGTAGAGCATCCAAAGTAATCCTGCTTCACCACAATCAATTAGGCTATGATTAATGGCTTCTGGCTTTTCGCGCAATGTACAATTTGTGTCTCAAGCAATAAAAAATCCCTTATTCTTCTGCTAATTCTTCGCCGAAAACGTCGAGCTATGAAGTTTAGAAAAGAAAGTCTTTGCTCCCGGAGAAACACACATTTACTGAACGCAATTCAACGCATCAGACAATTGAAAATTACCAATGAAATGTACAAACTTGTGTTGGCATGGGAAAGCACGTATCAATAACATTCATTTACCAACGTCTTACGACTTCAGCTAAATGAACAGGCGTTGGAGATCTGGTCTGAAGAAATAAAGTCCTATCAACTATTTACTTGCGAAACACATACCGAGAACAATTTTCAACAAAGGAGGATACAACAAGGAAAGGTAAATGAAGTGATATACGGCGCGGGAATATCTTGTGTAGGCACGAATGTGTAACAACACGGAACTCTAGAAAACGCAAGACCAACTGACATATAAACGAATGCGCAAGACCAACACCATCCCTTTCAAGGAGCCAAAACAAGTTAACGTATGGCATTGACTACCACCCACAGCGCTGGACAAAGTGGGTGAACATCCTGTAGACTAGCTGAATATTCTTTCGCACACAGTGGAGGAGTTAAAATATCACAAACCAATTTGGTAGTCAAAACATATTGCAGACTATTGCTTTTGCGAAGCTAGACAATTCCCTTCCAGCCAGGTCTCAGCTGATGCCGAAGTTTCGTACTACACTGATACCTTTCTCTGGTACAGTTACGAAATTGATCAAGGGGTACATCAAGGTAACGCAGAGTACCAGAATTCCATCGAATAGCGGCAAACTGCGAGAGAACCACTGACCATACCAAAATTATCGAGACTTAATTAAGAGAGGCACCAGTGCTTAAACAAAACAGTTGCATTAGACTGACAACTTATTCGACACTTTTTTCCTGAGCATATAAACCTGACAATGTCTGGGTAAAGGAGCACTTTGACTAAGGGAGTGCGATAGTCAAAGCCCTTGAAATTCTACAGTATGCCATTAAGACACAAGCGCTCTACACGAAGAGCGAAAAGTAGGGGCCAAAGAGGCCACCCTTGTCTCACAAAGAGCTAGCCCAACATTGTTGCTGGGTAATTAGGGCAAAGTTTTGCGCTCCATACAGAGGCTAAAAGGAGTGGCAGCTGTGCATGCAGACTGGAAGCCATAATGAGCAATGTTGTACTGTACGTGGACTACGTCATATGCATCGCGTATGCATCGGTGTTGACAAGATGGGGATGTGTCCGCGAACAAACCTTAATTGCTAAGCTCGTGAAACCAGCGTTTAGCGGCACATAGAGGCGTACTTGACAATAATGATAAGCATCAAACATTGCTCATACGCCCAATATAGTATACACCGGGAATAACGTTGTTGGTTGAAAACAACATAGAAACCGTCGACAACGTCAACGACAACTGCGACGTCGCAATGACTACATTACTTAGTTTAGACAGTAGCTCACTATATTCACAAATTCCAAGTGCCTATATATCCGTAGTGCAAATGTACCGATAAACTGAAATTCCATAAATATTGTGGTTAACATAACGACATGACGAATACGTCATGTCGCTCATGATATCAGTTGTAGAAGTTTTGGCTACGGAGTCTATTTGAAAATTCCAGGCGGGACATTCAAAACGAGTCATAGTTCCTTGTATGCATGAGGGCTGTAACAGAGCAACTGCCTCCTCACCTGCGGTCTAAATGTTTACTTCCAGGGGAACCTAATACGAAACATGATGTAGGGAGACTTCAAATTTGAAGGAAATATGATATAAAGTCACAACAAGCATGTAGATTCTTGGAGGTTGTCCCACTGCATGATAGAAACGAAGAAATGCGTCTGTGTTACCCAAAACGAGCAAAACAAACGAGATATATCAACACTATCTGACTGAAATATGTTTATATTCTTAAATTCGGAACTGTCACGAACAGAAACAAAACAAGCGAAATATTCGCGAATAAAAGGTATTGAAAGTTGGAGACAGGGGACTCTGAAGGGTAATGTACGTAGCACAACTTTCTCAATATGCATTACTGTGCATACAGAAAGGAGGTTGCGCACATCACAAAGTAGGAAAAGTCAGAATTTATCTATGACATACTACCATTTCTGTGTAACCACAACTTCTTGTGATACGACAGAATTTTTTTTATTGTTATTGAAAACTAAATTTTTACACAACTGAACCCTTCCACCCTAAGAACTCACCCTAACCGCTGTAGTCATCTCTAAATTTGCGTAGCTGGTGAATGCGAATATTCGATAAAGAAGCAGGCACCGAAACAAAGCAAACAAATATGCTGGTATGTACTGTAGTAGAATGCTGCTGTCTCTGCAAACGAGGTCACATGCGAAGGAATCACCGAAATCATCTGTCGTTTTCCTTAAAAGGCTGTGAGGTCATTTCGCGACAACATTCACAACTTCTGCATCGAGAGATTTTTGATAAGATGAAATTCGTTTTATTTAAGAAAATTAACCTTAATAATATTGATTGGTAACACACTGAATATTACTGATTAGCCTCAACAACGTTCGTCAACATAGACAGAACCGGCGGAAGGCTCTCCGTTAGTTTCATTTTCGGGACGTTTAGTTCGGACATGAGATACATTAATGTCAGAATTTTTGTGAGACGGTTGATAGAAACCGGCAGTGCTCTCAACATTGTCTATAAATTAATATGTGCTCTGGTTTTCTCCTACATATATTAAGTTAAAAAAATATGTAACCTTTACTGCCGTGTAAGACCCCGGGTTTTCATATATTTATGCTAAATAACCGCGGTAATTCTGAGTATGCAGAAGTAATACGCTGATTTTTCTTAAGAACTTCTACTTTAGTATTTTATTTGAATACAAGAAGGTGCTGTGTGGTTCCAAAAATAATAATATATAATTTTATTAACAACATATAAAGCCGACACAACTCCAGCAAACATCTACGTAATGCGAAACCATCGTGGTTTGTAAGAGTATGTTCTTCTCAATCATATGTCTGTTCTGCACCAAGCGTTTACTGCTTTTCTGACGTGTTGCGAACTGATGTGGAATGCACAGCATGGGGCGCGTTGCTGTACGATGTCATCGAATTCGCTATATTCTGGTTGGGCCAATAGCTTTATGGAAGGTTACAAATGCGCGAAAAAACGAGGACAAGAGAAAGGATCACACAAAACACCATGAGCGAAGACTGTTATCTGCACAAGTGTGAATGGCGATGCGGTCACGTGCCCGGGTTCTTGTTTGACTATCCTATGCTTTGATAACCAAGAATAAACGGTTGTCAGTCTACCCTCGCGGTGCATTGTGTGTCCTCGTTTTTTTCGCGCAGTTTTGACCTTCCTTCAAGTGTGAACCTACTAGGCAGCAAGAACGTCCCACATACAATTGCGTTAGATTGCACTATCTTCGGGCTTCGTAATCTCTAGAACGCCGGATGGTGCGTCGCGCTGATGGCAGTTCATCCTTAGCAGCAACAAGCTCGGTGGCAACCTGGCGCAGACTGCTGCACTGCCACTAAGCCAGACACCAAATGCCAGGGTTGAGCAGAACGAATAGCGTGTGTGCCTGTGTGCGTGCTCGCCCTGCTGCTGTTTTTTTAGCCTGCAGTAGAACTCACTTGTTGGCTGAGAGAGCTCCAAGACGAGTAGGCCTACGCGTGGTGCGGCGGAACTTGCGCAGACTCAATCCGCAGCCTGGTTGGACCGCTTAAGAAGCTGGCGTTGGAGAGGTTCATTGAAGATCAACACATACCCAAAGGTACATATTCGTGCGAACGGCAGGCATTGACATTACTGGGTACATACGCATTGACGCATAACATAAGGTACGGCCCACATTAACCAGTGACCCACGTTTGCGTCAAGGAAGCTCATTGACGATTGCCACATACGCAGTGTTACATACCTAGTGGCCACAACTGCAGATGAGCAGAGCCATTAGGGATCATTCCACAATATTATACAGCACTATATTCGAGATTTTCTCACAATAATAGTCAGAACGTTGCCAGAAGTTCATCATATGGTTGTTATATAGGTTGAACTCACCAAAAATTACATGGTGCCGAATTTGTGGAGTATTCGATTAGGCTAGGTCCACCCATCACAGATCTTCAACTTTCCTGCGTCGCACTTTTGTTATGTGTCGTGAGTCGCTTGCTTGGAGAAATTGCGATTCGGCACCAAACGTTTTTCCTGACGAGTGCCTTATTAAAAACATCTTTTGTTGCATCTCACATGTTCCATCTGAGAGCAGTAGTCGGAAAAATTTCCATCAATATCAATTTTTTCTCGTAATATATACTCATCCGACCCTATTTTGGACAGTTGTTTCCGCTAAGATATAGTTGCCTCCTCTGTCCATGTACAAGCGCCTATATTGAGTTTAAATAGGCCGCTCGCTTACTTCATATGTCACTTGACAATTGAGAAAAGCGACGCAGTCATGCCAAGAACAGCGCTGGCATGTGTACGCGTCTACTAACTGCTGCAAAGAAAGCTGACACCATTGGCTTGCCACATCATAAGTATGCCTGTTGTGCACCATTGTGGGAACAACGCTTCCATGTACCCTCGTAATTATGGCTTGCTAAGTGGCTCGCTAGATACCACCAGTGACAGTGAGTCATGACGGGCATATTAAGCTTGAAGTCTCAAGCTACATTTTTGTGCTTTTCTTTTCGCGACGCAAGAAACTATCGAAGCAATTAGGCATGTTCTTGTTTCGTGAGATGTTAACCTCGACCATCTGACGTAAAGAATGATTCAAATGCACTTCGCAGGTGCGGAAACATCAATCATATAATATAACGAAGGGGATCGGCACTTTTTAATTGCAAGTTCCACGGCCGTCATTACAATACACGCATGAATAACGAGTCGTATATTCACTGTGCTAGCCCCATATAACAAGGACACTTTCTTCAGCTGCAGAATTGCAGAAAATTTTGGAGTGAAAGCCTTCTTTGCAAAAACAATGCCCTCATTTGGGTGCCGTTGATGTGTGGAGGAAAAAAAAATGAGCGATGTATTCCTAATAGTTATCATTTAGTAGAACAAAATGATCTCCATCTTCAAATGCTAACAAGCGCTTTGTTGAAAAGCCTGTCGTCAAAACTTAAGATATAAAATTTATTACTATTGCTTTCTTGAATTTTTTTGCTACGACCTATGTCATCGCAACTATTGAAGGTACATATCTATTTGGATAAATTCATGGGCAGGTCCTTTCGAATGTACATGTAGGGTAAAAAGTTTAACCGATGAGGGGTGCTTGAATATAGCAATATTAGCCCAGTTTTTGCTTGCAGTCCTTAGAATAGCGTAGCAATAATTCGGTCATATACGCTAGTACACGAAGCATGCTTTAAAGCGAGGATGCCTGCCTTCGTTACAAAATATTATGTGGTTTCTCGGATACCAAATTTCCTAAGCTTCTGTTCTGCTCGTACTTACCATAGAGGTGACATTTAATTAAACGTCTAGAGAGATACGGCTTGTTGTGCGAAGCATGTTCAGGACGTCGGAGTGCATGAAACCCTAAATGCCACTCGCGGATAGTCATCAGCTTCTGACTCATCAATTTAAAACTTAATCACGTCATTGGAGTTTTACCTTCTGATCTTAGCGTCCTGCATGTGTGCAAGATAAAGAATATAAGCTGCAAGCCAATTGTGGATGGTATAATTCAATAAGTACCTCTCTGAAAGTCGCGTGCTGTCTTTTCGCGAGCGTTAGCATAGAATGACGCACTGTTTCTTCGTCGTTCTCTTAATTGGACATGCTACAGGAACCTTTGACTATAGCGGCAGAGCCACGTTGGATGATGTCAAGGCTGTGAGCATCTACTTTTCACATTGCTTATCGCAATATTACTTGCTCTGAAAAACGTTTATGAAACACGTTTAATATGTTTCGTGCATAGCTTTATTTGTTGTAATCTGCACAACTCACACTCTCCGTAGGTAACTTGAGGTCGTAGAAATTTGGCAATCGGCACCTAAATCACAAAGTATCTGCACCAGTGAAGAAGTAAGATATTTGCGAGGAGTATTATGCGTACGTGAAGCTGTTTCAAAAACTATCGCCCCTCTGTGGTGTAGTCCTGATGTATTTCATTGGCGCAATTCAAGTAATCGCGATTGTCTTGCGGCACTCCAATAAAATGGACGACATAAAAAGATCCTATGCTTTCGGTAATTAAGGCGCAGACCTTCGCGTTACCTGTTCTTCTTGCAGCAAGCCCATGCAGAATGCAACTAGTTCTACGTCATTCACCGCAGAAGAAGTCCTGCACTAAGTCTGCTGCCTGCACCTTTCATCAAAGTTTGAAGCCGGCGACGGTGACCGTCTATGCGCGCAGGCTGAATGACTACGGTGCTTGGCTGCTGAGCTGGAAGTCGCGCATTTAGATGTCAATGAGAACAGCCCCATATCGATGTGGGAAAAATGCGCAAAACGTTATTGCACGGCAGTCTTTTCTAACATGTTCGAGAATCCCTTGCGGTGAAAATACTGCGAAGCATTTGACTACAGCGGTTCCATGTTACCATAAGGCAGTAAAATTTATCCGTAAATGATCATGGCGATTTTTCTACATAGAAAACTTCTTACTAAGCTACAACTAACCGACTGAAATTAAAGTTTCACGAATCCAGGTTAGGGCAGTCTTCCTACCTGGAGATCGAACATTAGAGCTTACGCCTAATATGATTACAACTATTCACATGACATCCCTGTTTTAGGAAATCTGACCACATTTCACTTTTGACCGACAACCTTAAGGCACTTTTATGAATACTTAAATCTTGCGATAGGCTTACAATTTGGCTAAAGACAGTTTTTGGGAATTGCAGCTTAATGAAAGTCCCATATACTGCATTTTTTATTTCTAATATGTCCACAAGATTTGCCAAAATTACGTTACCACAAGTGAATTATCTGTCCAAGCGCCCATCATCCGCAAGAAAATAAAAGTAATTAATTGATTAATTCAGCTCTTTGCAATAATTCATTTTTAGGTACGAATGGTGCTGCATTTGTTTATGTTGCAAAGCTGAATGGTAGCGTAGTAGAAGTCTGGCAACGTGTTTTGACACTTGCAAGTGTTACGACCCCCTTTCCCCCCATGTAGGCCTAAAAAATTGATCTCGGGTCATTCGTTCGATTTACCTGACAATGCACGCGACACCACGTGATGCGGCTCTCTGGCCAACCTCCCTGTGACGTAGAAGTTTGGCGTAAGATGAAGCTGCCATCACAGGCCCCTGTTCACAAGAGATTATTCCTATTGGCACTTTGCTTAACTCCCGATTGGACGAACATCAGATGATGTAGCTGTGCTGAGTCAGACCGCTTTGTCGTGCAATATGGCGAAGCTTAATTTTACGCCGCCCTTCTACGTCACTGAGGGCTTTCAAGGATAAGCCAAGCTTCGTGGTGCTGTGGGTGTAATATTGGACAGATAACTTGACTTTATGATTTGTCGGTTTACACCGCCATGTTTCAGTGTAGAAACACGTAACCAGACCTAAACGAAGCGTCCTCTAGCTCCCCGATGAAAACATATATCGTAATGTTTGTACCTAAGAAGTTAATAATAAAAAATTTAATGTGTGAATCATTGCAATTGATTTTTGTTAAAAATGATGTCCATCTGGGCAAATAATTCATCTGGTGTGGCGCGGTTCTGTTAACTATTGTAGGCTAAGCAGAATAAAAACAGCATTCTTCATGCTGATGAGGTGCAGAAGACAAATATTTGGCAGTGACACCACTACACATCTCCAAAAGGGGGCATCACCTCGTAATGCCAGAGCAATATACAAGAAAGACAGCAGACTTAGGCGAATTTCCAGACTCCCTATCTAGTTTCCTTCAAACCTGTTTCTGTCGAGCAGTTATATTGAGAATTCGCTTCCTGAAAGTAAACCACATACGTTGTAACCTAACGTTGTAAGCATATTACTCGACCCTTTATAACCTTAATTGCATATCAAGCTTGCAGCCACTTTCTATAAAAAAATTAACAAACACTACATTTGATCCATGCGCACTTGACATCGCATACAAATTTTCTGTGGCGTTCTCACCATTTCTGGCTAAATATGACCTTGCTTGCATTCACAGCTTTTTTTTCAGAAGAGCAGTTCCAAAAAATTCGCCCATCGTAACACACAAATTTAACTTTACTGTTCGCTTGCGTATGTAACTTACTTTTGTGTCTGCTAAGAAAAATTGTAGCATAAGCTCTCAATTTCTACAAAGAATTACTCATAACATGCCTTTAACGTTAATAAATATGCGCAACACATCTTGTTTAGCTCACTAAAGACACCTAGGATACGGAGGAAAAACGGAGGAAAGACGGGCGTTGAGTATTTAGTTGTAAATATCTAACTTAAGCCAGACATATAATAGACTCGCAACATACAACTACATGAGATTCTATTTTCGGCAAATATATACTCGGTGTAATATAGAATTCACTAGGAGTATTGGGAAACAGCGTGCAACGACCGTACAGTGCTTTCGATCAGTCAAAAAACAAAGAATGGCTTTGTTGCGATAGAAATTATATGGAGATCCCAGGGGTATTTGTGCCATCGCCGTCGCCGTGATGCTCCGTATAAAGTCCAAGGGCGATAACGCCATCACCACGCGCTGTATGATGTATGTGCAAGTGAAAACGAGCGAGGGCAAGCCCACGATGGTAGCACAATCTCGCGCGCTCAAGGGAGAAAAACGGGGAGGAAACACGTCGTCTTCCGTCGCGCACAAGGCTATGGGGGGAACGGAAGGAAGGAGGGGGGCGTTCTACTTTTGCGGCGACTCAGCCTCTACCTTGAAATCTATCTGCGATGAGTACAGAGTGTAGGTAGAGCTTCGTGCGCGCTCTCGCCGCTTAGATCCCGTTGAAGTGATAGGTAGCACACAAAGACGAATACGATCGTTGCTGCTGCCACGCTTTCTCATTCGAGCGTTTTCACAGCTATTGTGCGCGATCATCGAGTTAGAAAACATGTTTATATGCTTATACGGCCGATAAAACTACTATCCTTACGTCGTATAGCTCTCTTCTAATTTTCTATCGCAATCGATGCTTCGTCTTTCGGGCGAAACTGCGACTTCTTTAAGTAGACAAATACCGGCGTTTTGCGGGGCAGAACTATGATATCGTTATGAGGCACGTGGATTAGTTCTCGCCAACTCAGGTTCCTTAACATGCACCTAATTATAAGGACACAAATATTTTTCAATTTTGTCCCCATTGAATCCCGCAGCCTAGATTGAACCCTGCAGCGAGTTCGAGTTTAGCAGCGCCACGGCAATTCCATTAAGCTACCGCGCCGGCTACGTAGCTGGAGTTGCGGCTAAACTTTTGAGAACATTGGAATTATGAGAACTGTAGTCCGATGGTTTCCCGCGCATTTGTGAAAAGTGGACGAGACTCGGGTAAACCTCAATAAAGTTGCTCATGACTTGGCAGGAGGACTTGCTAACCGTGACAGTCACAACGGAGCCGCTCACCATCAAGCCAGGGGATATAGAGATCATTTAATAACTTACAATGACATTGCCAAACATTACTATCTAGGACGCAGGAAATTTTCATTGCCACATTCAAAACTGAACACGGCTCAGGCAGTTTCACTGCGCTTAAATATAAACAGGTACGTCTCTCGCAGCGTACCGCGTTAGTAAAATACATCACGAGAGGGAGATTAAGATGGACTGCAACGATTGTAATGGCACCACTGGAATCAGACATATGCTGGCGGGGTGCCCCGCGACTCTCACCAACCACGTTAAAAATGGACACAGTAGGAAAAAAAAGGATTTAAAGCCGATTTTTTTCAGGACGAACTAAGGGCCGTCTAGAGAGCTCATGATGTCGCTGAAAGGCTCGGCCTCACAGGGCCAACGTGGGAGCTTTGGGTTAGAAGCTCAAGCCTCCTGACCTCATTTCCATAAACGTTTTCACACACACACACCGCGTCGGCTTTTCATTACGTTAGGAATTTAATGGACACTTCCACACGCATTTCCGCCGTCGGCGTCACCGTGACGTTCCGTGTAAAGTACCAAAGCGATAACATCGTTGCCGCCGTATGCTGTGGGTGCGATTGAAAGCGTGCGAGAGTGAGCCGAGGATGTTGCCTCGATTTCGCGCATAAAATGGAGGAAAGCGGGGAGAAAGTGCGCCGTCTTCCATCGTGAGCAAGTCGGGGTGGAGGGAAGAGGTTACTCCAGTGGCTGCTGCTTATGGCACGGCTGAGAACGGCCACGTGGCTTTTATTGTGAAAGTGATCTGCGGTTGGTGCAGAGTCTATGTTCTGGGCTGATGGTTTCATGTACGCGACGTTCTCGCCGCTAATTTGGCATTGAAGGGAGAAACAGCATGCTGCCGCTCTTCCTCAAGCCAGCGTTTTCTCTCTTGTCATTTACAGAGAGGTGTTCACGTTTGCCGGCGCGCGTAACACGATGCTTAATTTAGTTATTAACTTAAGGTACTGTTCACAACTTTATACGGCCGATAAAACTACTATCCCTACTTCGTATAGCTGTCAAAGTATTTGCTATCGCAATCGATGCTTCGCCCTTCTGGGGAAACTAGGACTTTCTTTTACAAAGGTTGTATTTATTCTATGCGTATTTACCGTCGCAGACCAGTTTGACGTAGTATAGTCTCCAACATTTATACTTAGTCTGATCTTGGCATGTGTGCTTATGCCAGGGAAGTTGGTTAAATTTAGCGTCAGTCCTAAAGAAATCATTTATACACGCTCAAGAGCACTTGCAAACAAAATATATTACAAATGCCGCTAATATTACCCCAACACTTTGTACTTTGTCTAGAAATAACATATAAATTTAGTGTTGTTTCTATACACATATGTAGTTTGCAAAAAAAAAGAAAAGGAGTCCCCTGGGGACAATGGAGAGAGATAAATGAAAGGTGGAGAGGTTAACCGCAGGCAAGTTTCCGGTTTGCTACACTGTACTGGGGTAGCGTATATAGGGGTTGCAATGACGACAAAGGGCGAGAGGAACAAAAGGAACAATAAAAAAAGAAAAAAAAAGAATGAAAGAAAGAAAAAAACAGGCAACAGACAGGCTTTCCAGTCACAGGCGTTCACACAGGCCGGTCGATTTGAGGAAGCGCAGTAGCGCTTGCATGGCCTAGCGATGCAATGTAATGTCGCATCAATGTTTCAGTCACAAAGGGAATCACAACGGAGAATTCTCTTATAAAGCTTTCGAGCAGTTGTTAAAGTCATTTTTTAGAAAAAGTAGACTTCGTGTATGTGCATTTAGTTTTGCATATGGAGTTGCAATAGTCCATTGGACTTTTTGGCTAAGGCTGATTTTGGTGGAATGTTTGTGAAGGCATAACGATATTGTTCAGGCATCTAGGTAACATTTGGCTGGATGTCATGGAAGATTTCCACATACGAAATAAATGTTGTACTTGTGTCGCTATATTTGTTTGAGCATGAATTACATTTGTTAGATTTTGATTGAGGGCGCGGACCTGCTTAGATCGTTCTAGTTGGTTTGCTGGGCCAGTTATTCTGCCCCGGTAGCAGAAACTAATTTCGAACTCAAGGTACTGACTGATGGTAGTATTCCTTGCCAGCTGTTGCTGTTTTTGTTTAACGAGTACACGACACCAGACACTACAACACAGAAAACGCCTGTGGAATGAATGTTCGGTATGCAGCTTCCGCGTCATCTGGATGAGCTACAGCCTGAGAACTTGAGAACAGACTATTCACCAGGTGACAAATTCTGGAACAAGCACTTTCTGAAGAGTCCCGCGTAGCTCCAGCGGTAATAGTAGAAGAGTGGGCTAAACAGTCATTTGCTAAGGAAACCAAGGATGCCATATGGTAGGATGTCAGATGAATCACATCGAAAGAAAGCATACGGACGTAGGAAGGTCTCAGAACGTCCGTGTTATTATTTTGCAGAAAAAAAGCTCTCGAAGACTACTACCGGCTTACGCGAAGTCGAGTGTCCTACATTATATGCCACGTTTGTTCTGACAGTGACGCTTCTCCTTGTGCGGTTGCGGATTTGTCACCTGAAGCAGGCTTGGTGCAGCGCGGTCACTATGGTCCTGTAGTGAAGGCGCCAGAGTGACTAGGCATGTGAACATGATAACGGTGACTTGATTGAAATGTACTTGGCATTACCTAGAGATGGCAAGTGTTGTATATCGACGCCTAGAAAACAAGCGAAGGCGAAGATGACGAAGGGGCAGCGGTGGTGACTCTGACAAAGAAAACGAAAACATTGATTTGCGGCGATGCTGGCGATCATGCAGGTGCCGGGAGCAACGTGCATGGCGCAACCACCTGAATATGGAGGATGTGAGCAGCTAGGCGAGGTCAGAGCGTTAGCTGGTGTGTACCGTGGCGTCTTAGTCCAACTTTTGCAAGTAGCGTTGTGGGAGGTGGGGTACAATGGCGATGAACATACTCGATCAAAGATCGAGTATGTGTGGAAAGCGTCGGGGTAACCCCGCACACCTGGCAGGATGGTAGGCCACGACGCTGTTCAAGGCGGTGCTGGATCGTATCAATGAAGAAGGTCAGTTTCTCAGCCTTCCTGATGAGGGACGCATCATGCAGGACATAAAACAGTGTGGGGGAAAGAGAGAACGGGCGTTCTGGCGCAGTACATTGGCGTGCCCGCCAATAATTTGGATGCTCCGTCCGCTGCGCCCTCGGGCAGTAAGTGTCCAGCCGTGGTAAGGGAGTGTCGGTGTAGAGGCTTCACGGACTAAGACATGAGCTTGCTCATAACCCAGGACTCCCTCGTAACCAGGTACCCACTCCAGCAGGAAGTTGGACTGGCAGGCAGGCTATGTCGTGGGCTGAAAGTCACCAGCAAGACCATCCCTACACGCCCTGCTGGCGAACGTGAGCTTAAAGATGAAATAAAACAGCTCGCGATACTAACCGGCCTGCTTGTGTGGTTAATGGAAAAGGTGATCTTGCAAATTGATGCTTGTCCTGCCACTTTTTGACGCTGATAATTTGATAGGGAATTACGTGATGCGCTAATTAGTGATTTTATATGGATGTCTTTGCCCTATCAATTTGCAGTTGCTGTTCAGCACGGAGCTTATCGTCTCGCAGTCGTTTTCACCCTTACACGCTGTCACCTGCCATGACATCTATCGCGCCGCAAAACCAAGCATTTTCATATTATAAGATTATGATTAGCCCTATGTCGCAACGATTTATTTTTTATGCAAGAGAGTCAAATGTCCCGTTGAGGGAAAAATCGGCCGTCTGTAACAGCGAAATGGCCCTATAATCTAAAACAGTTATAATACATTTTTATTCCTATCTCCTGATGTCAAATATACGTAACCGCCGACGCAAGCGTCGGGCGCAGTCCCGCGGCTTTGTCTGAAAAGTCCAATCAAACGATCTCCTTGTTTATAGAAGATTGCTTTTGTTTGATTTCAAAACGAATAAAATTGCCTACATAATTGGGCTCCTTTTCTTATCTAATTGGCTTACAAGAGGCGAAGTGCACGTTCAAGTGCAGAGAGCTTCGATGGGTCCGAGCCAGCGCAGTGAAAATAGATAACCGGATTAGGAGAGTGGTGCCGACGGCTACGATTGGTCCACTTCCCCTTACATAGCTCGCGGTCGCTGGTCGCGACGACACGCAACAGAAGGTAAGCATGCCGCTAAAACCGAATCAGCAAAAAAATACGTGCCAGAGTAATACGCCAGAAGGGCTGAATAACGTAATACTGCAACGCAGAAATTCTATTACAAGCAAATAAATCTACAGCCAGTGCCTGAGGGATCGGTGGCTGCCTCCTTCTATTCCTTACGGAACGGAGCATTCTCAGCGTATTCAGAAAAAATTCTGAATCCACGTGACATCCACCTGTCATCTTCACGAACGTCACTTTCACAATCGTTCTATCGCCTTTTGCCTGGTTACCATGCGATTTTTGACAATGCGCGAGTTGCGCCGCCAAATTTGCGTATATGTATTGTGTGTTTCCGTCAATAAAGCATCGGTTGTTAGTAAGCGCTCGCCCGTGTCTCTTCTTGTGTCGTCTGTTTGGCGCTTTAGTACTTCAGTAGCGCAACAGCGTCTGAGATTATTCCGCCGCAGGAATTGGACACGATCGTTAAGGCGTACGGAGGAATGTGGTGTCGCCTTGGACAAGTAGTAAACCGAAGATTCGTCGGAGAGTGGCAAACCTAACAGCGGCGGGAGTTCTATTTCGGCCTGCGCGCAATGAATAACGGAATTGTGGCGTGAAATCAATTTCATGCCACATACTATTACGTGTAGGTTCATATGTTAAGTGGAACTGCTTTAACATTATCATTACGTAGCATTTGTTGCAAACTTCAGGCGTTTTCTATCTATCTATCTATCTATCTATCTATCTATCTATCTATCTATCTATCTATCTATCTATCTATCTATCTATCTATCTATCTATCTATCTATCTATCTATCTATCTATCTATCTATCTATCTATCTATCTATCTATCTATCTATCTATCTATCTATCTATCTATCTATCTATCCCATTAAATCTATAAGAATAGGCATGGAGAGGCATGATATGTATGTATACTTGAAGTGAATGACATGCCATGACATCAATGGCACGACTTACTTGTGATGGCATGTATGTCTGACATAAATGATATAAATCACATGAAGCTGTCGTCATCGTTCCTTTAGATAAATATATTCAGGATATGAATGACATGAATGCATGACCTGACAAGAATAACACGATATGCAAGCGCATGCCGTGTCATGAGATCAAAGACATCATATGCTTGTCATGACATGTAATATTTGCTATAAATGACATGATGCTGCCATGGTCGATTATTTAACTCGATATATATCTAGATATGAATGGCATGCCATGCGTACATGACGTCACATCAGTGACGTGACATAAATGCCATCACATACACGATATGTGTGTCATATGATTGCCATGAATTGCATAGCATGCCATAGCGACATTATGACATTATAGCGTGCCATTAATGACAACGCACACATGAGCATGTCATTTCATGTCATCCTGTCATGTCATGCACGCACGTCTCACCCCACATATGCTGATAGATATCCAGTAAAGATATCACCATGACTCCATAAGCTCATATTATTTATGTCAATCATGACAATCCTGTCATGACATGCGGATCCCGTAATTCAAGTGATGATGCCATGTCATCTTATTCATGCCATGGCTATCCTGATATGTAACTTGCTAGAAAATGCGACTTACATGAATGTCATAAATGAGATGAATATGATGGATTCAATAATATGAAATGCATTCCTTTAGATGAATATATTATATATATGCCAGTCATGAGAAGCATGTGTGACATTAATGACATGTCATATCATGTCTGTCATAAACTGATTGGCATGTATGTCATGGCGTCAATGTGGAGCCATAACATGATTCCCATGAATGACATAACATGAATGACAAGAATGAGGTACATCTTGACATGCCTGCATGCATGCACGACATGACATCACCATGACAACAGCTTATGCCTACCCAGTAGACGAAGCTGTCTACCAACGTGGGTCGAGTTTGTGACGCCGTGATGGTCGTTGCATTGTCATTCCGGCTTTGTAATACGACTCTCTCTTCTGATTCTCGCGTTCAATCTGCGCTCGAGCCAGGTGACACGCGTAAGAAGATGCCGGTATTACAGCACCAGGAAACCACTTGGTGGTTGCGTTCGTTCAAACATCAATTGAAAAGAATGTTCTCCACGAGCTTTCATTTCCAAGAACCATCGTGCCGCAGCCTCTTCGTTCGTTCCAAAGCTCGTACCGGCCTTTTTTGTATCGTCGCCGAGCGTATCATGCTGTATGTGCGAGTGAAATCACGAGAGGGAAGCCGACGATCGTGGCTCAATCTGGCGCGCGCAAAGGAAGAAAGCGAAAAGCAAATGCGCCGTCTTCCATCGCGCGGAAGTCCGCGGGGAATGGGAGGCAAGGCGGGAGCGGGGGCGGTGTTGTGTTCCGGCAGCAACTGCGCATTCACCTCCATGTCGCTTGTTCACATCAGTTCGCTTGTTCGTAGAAAATATGGAATCGTCTTTACCGCCATCGTCCTCTTGCTGCTGTCGCCACACACGCATACACATACCTGAGTTAACTCTTATTCATTGTACTCACGTAACCCACAGAAATACTGGATTTACAGAAACACATTCGTCAACCTAGTATTGTTTTGAGGAATCCCCCTAATAAGGTAGCCAACCATACGCATGTCATGGTTAACTTTTCTGCCTTCTCTATTTTTTTCCTCCTCCTCCTCCTCCTCCTCCTCCTCTTGCAAGCTATGCTGAATTGCCAGTTGCCTACAAAATGCTTCCCATAACGTTCAATTTCACAGTTCGTGAGATGTGCTCAACTTTTCATAATTGATGAAGCGCAGGAAGCCATAATCTTTCCATGTTCTTTATTGTTATTACGTGTACTCATATAACGCAATGAATAGGCAAGGTGCAACTAATTTACAGCTTTGAACATTTTCTTATGTTCGGGGACATCCTATTGTGCATAATTTATATAGATATAGTAATATTGAAGCATGTATTCATTAAAGCGCATTGGTTATTTGTTCAGTCTAATTCCACATTAGCTTTTTACTGCCTGACAAGCTCCTTTGAAGTTCCAAATGCCTCCGATTTGCACAGTATTTTCATATGTGAGCCTAAAGGTTACGTTTAAATAAGGTGTAAATGAAAACTTCGGGGAGGCTGTACCGGAGAGGGAGCAGTAGGGGTTTATGCAAAATGTCGTGTGCTTGCTGCAAGCGATGTACGCATACTTAGGTGGAGAAATGAGGTACCGAAATGCAGAATGCGCATTTATTCGCTCATTACAAAGTTTACACGCTTAACACATTGTACAGATAGAGGGAGTCCAATGGTACGGCATTGCACTCGTGTTCACTACCTATTCGAAGTAGGCTCGAGGTAGTCAAAGGTGGTGAGCGCGAATCCGCATCCCTCTGTCTTGCTGTCCGTGTCTCTTCACTCCATCCGGACAATACATGTCGAACACGGGGATATCATAGCCGGGCAACTGCCAAATTTTTGCAAGGAATTCAGCATTTGTAAGTTTTGTAAATTCTTATGAGCATAGCTGGAGTTTTACGGATTGTACCTATTATGCTCGAGTGAGTTCTCTAAACGCGACCACTCCGGCTTGAATCGACGAACGCACTGCCAAGGTATGCTTCGCTGAATGCGATGCGAGAGACTAAATGTAACTTCGTTTACCTCATGCGTGACACGATAACGATTGCATCTGTGCACGTGACCCATTAATATTCGAGTAATTGTTTTCTCTTCAGAACTATAAGAAAGTAAAGCGGGAGGGTCGTCGAGTTGCAAAAGTATAATTGACGCTAGTATAACGTGTTTCTTTGTGCATGGGCTTTTATCAAGTGTAACATGAATGTGCCCCTGCATGTGCTGACCAAATTGAAAGCTGTTTCTTGTCACAATATGAAAATATCCAGTACACCTTAAGTAAATACCTGTGTCTGGCCGAACATAGACTTCCTTTTCCTTTTTCTCTTACAGTTCTTCAACACCCCGGAAAAGGTCCTTCTGCTCCGAAGAAGCTATTCTCGTTTGATTGAGAACTCTGACCCTAAATGCATATATAGCAGGAAAACTACTGTTTCACCGACGCACATTGCACTAATCGAACAGTTTGATTATGGCGACCGAAGTAGGTAATCCTCCTTCAAAGCTTACCGAAGCTATCTTCAATGAGTAGACATTGATAACGACTTAAATTATCAATGCGAAACATTCTTCGCCAACTGTATGTACTTTGAATCTATCTATCTATCTATCTATCTATCTATCTATCTATCTATCTATCTATCTATCTATCTATCTATCTATCTATCTATCTATCTATCTATCTATCTATCTATCTATCTATCTATCTATCTATCTATCTATCTATCTATCTATCTATCTATCTATCTATCTATCTATCTATCTATCTATCTATCTATCTATCTATCTATCTATCTATCTGTACGTCCGTCCGTCCGTCTGTCAATCCACCCGTCAATCTGTCTGTCTGTCTGTCTGTCTGTCTGTCTGTCTGTCTGTCTGTCTGTCTGTCTGTCTGTCTGTCTGTCTGTCTGTCTGTCCGTCCGTCCGTCCGTCCATCCGTCCATCCGTCTGTATGTCCGTCCTTCCACCCGTCAGTGCGTCCTTCCGTACGCATGTCCATCTGCGCGTCCTAATAAACCGGTCCAGAAACCCAAGTTGTCTACTATGGGTCGCTAGGTATGTGCTCATGGTCGTGTACGTTTCTTTAACAGAATATATATCAGATTATCTATGTCATGACATGAAGTACATGACATGCGCGAGTTACACAACATGAATGAGGTAGAATGGCATTTCGGGCACTAGTATTTGCACGTGGTCATCTCTTTACGTTAACACACAGGGTGTTGGAGCCAGCTTGTGCCATGCAATAAAATTCCACGAATGTGTTACGAGAATGTAGCCAACTAAGTATTTTTCTTTGTCCTCTTGAGCGCATGAGTTCTTAGTATGAAGTTAAATCTTTAAACAAGAATTATTAAAAACGAACTCTCAAATAACCACCTTAAACGGTAAATCTTCAATGGAGAAGTCGTAGAGCCTATCGAGGTACCTTCCGATAATTTCTTTTAGCGATGATAGCAGCTGTTTCAACTTTTGTATAAAGTACCACTTGACTACGGCTTGCGCGCAGCGACATTAGTGCACTCATACATACTAACAACGGATAATCGATGCTGCACGCAGACCGAATACACCGAGAGACTAAAAAGCCCCCAAAAAAGCAAAGATGATATTCGATGGCCACACCCATTGTGTTGCATACATCGACATCCGCTGCAGAACTTCCCCAGCCCTTTAAGCTGTCTGTCTACAGTAAAACTAGTTTAAAGAATTGCCAGGCGTTATTCAACGCTCATTACTTTGCTCTATTAGCTTCCTTGCGTAGACATCTTAGAAAAAGTGGAAGCCATGACCTTTGCGCATATTTGATTCATCTTCATTGCTTAAGCCCTGTTCGTGCATTTGGACTGCGAGCAACGCCGATTGGCGGCATGTTTGAGGGCGCTAACGTTGTGGAACGAAGGCACTTAGTCACGTGTTGCCTTTTCAAATTTGGCGCGCTTTCCTGACAACCTGCAAAACCTAGGACCACAGCATATTTTTCAAAAAGTTAATTGAATATTTCTCAATACGGGGCTTCAAAACTTCTCCGTAGAAGATTTCTTGAATAAATCGTACGTTGAGAGTTGAATAATGAGTAATTGTTGACTGAGGACTTTAAGTCATAGTATAAAAATGATTTGATTTGCTGAAAAGAATGGTGAACAAAAAAAAGTTGGTTCCATTCTCTCTAAATTACGACCCATATGCTGTGGCATACCAGTTCAGACTCACTGATAATAAAATAATGCGTTGAAAAGACAAAACCACCAATTCGGGGCAGTAAAAGAACAAGCTTAATGGCATAAATTTGCAAATTAGCATGTAAATGTTCCGGTGTTCAAAGGACTACGCGGACAGCCAACGTTCGGGGTCCGAATTTTGTACGTCAATTACAGTTGGCGTGAAAAATGGAAATGTGCGCGCTTCGTCACCAAATTAACTTTATGCGATGAAGTCGTAACATATAAAGAATTTGCTACACATGATCATGGCACATAGTTACCCACGTAATATGAAAAAGGTGGAATAATGCATTTTTTATACGGCTACTTGCTCAACGTCCAAGCATTGCTTCTTGGTTGGAATCAAAACGTGTGCGTTAGATGTGCATATTGTTTACAATGCGTCTTACAGTTTTTCTTGGTCGAGGATATCTGTATACGAACACACAAAAAGTGTTGCTTGCACTGCGGTCTTTCCCACTAGCAAAACCGCACTGTAAAGAAGGCTGATATGGTATTCATCAGTGACTTGCGCGGACGTGGTCGCTAAAATAATGTATGCTGCTGTCTACGGCCCACTTTTACAGAGCACACCCGACGTTGCAAGCACGCCCACACGGACCTATAAGCTGCATTTCGTGTGCTGAAGCACATACGTCAAGGTCCATCCACACGAACACACAACCACAAACATGTGCTGACATCATAAGTTGCCGGCAGACGCACCGTCATGTATAAGCCTTTTCTCGCACAGCGAAACGCTGCTGTCGCGTTCATCATTGTCACTAGAGTGATCACAGTTAATGTAGACGAATCGAATGTATAGAGAGCTTCATGCAGGCGTGCAGCACTTGTAAACTAGCAAACACATAGATGTAAACAAGCCATCAGCCATGAGTGGTATTGAGCACTGCCGCCGCCCCACAGCCTCATGTGAAACACCTGCATGACGACTCTCTCTCGGCGGGAACGGGGGGGGGGGGGGGGGGGGGGAGGAGCGTTCTCTAAAGCTCCCTGTGCTGGGTTTTGAAAATGAACAAGAGTTTGAAGCCGGGTACAATAATCATATCAAGTTGCATTTATGCTCTCGCTGGTAGCAACCAGAGAAAAATGAAGAAGTGTCGCTGTATTGCTTACATCAGAGTAAATATTTAAGCATGGATAGCTTAAGACGCATGATAATGAAAACTATCATGTGGGCAAATTTTTTTACCGTGCACAGGATGCCATGGTCAAGTTAGAGGAGGGGATGTGCGCTCTCCTCTTCCGTAGCTGGGCTAGAGGGGAGACATGCGTGGCCCATGGCCTCGACCTCTTTGCCTGGCCGTGCATCCGACATAGAGTGTTCGATCACGTGATCACGAGTGCTCGATCACGTGATCACACGTCTTCCGGCGCGCAGTCACGTGATCAGTGCGCGATGCACACTTAGAGCGGCGCTGAAATTGCGCATTAGGGATTATGGTCATCGGCGGTGAATTACTTTCGTATTGTCATCCCACAGAAACTGGGGCCAATTAGTACAGAGCAGTGACCTTTTACGATTTCAAGTCAGAATGGTAAATGTGGGCTCGAGACTGCTTTACGCATTAAATAAAGGTGGCGGATCTGCAATTGGGACGAAAATAAACGCCAATTCTGTCAAATACCTAGCTTTCACGAGGGACAATATTCGTGGGCCTGCAGTAAGGTCGTTTGCATTGTGTTGCATTTTTTTATGTTTGTGGACAAAGCATCTAAATCAGCCAGCAGAGTCACAGATAGCTGCTAGTCGGGAAACGTTCTCGTAAAACGCCCGTCTTGTCATTTTGCCTCTACATGGTTACGTGGTGACTTTTAACCTAATTTAAATATTTGCGGGTTGGTAAATTTCTCGTGTCTAATGATTTCACCTGTTACTTTCTCATAGCAAACTTCATTGTACTGCATACCGTGTTTACATGGAGATGTCGAAGGGGAAAGGAATGGACGTCGCACCACTGCTGAAGGCAGCAAAAGTTGATGGTAAGGAACACGAAGCTCTCACGATCATTCCTGAAGTAGTAGGCAGCTCCGCATGTGCCATATGCAGTTTCATTAGCAGGTCAGAGCTTACGCTTGAAATACATTCCACACGCGAAAAAAAAAAAAAAGGCGAACGCCTTATACGGCGTACGTATGCTTCTATTTCATACGGAATTGCCAGTATCGCTCGCTTCTCAGCGCAAGCCGCAACATTAGCTTGCAGCATCTTATGACCATGGCCTCGAAAGACCGTGCTAATGAAGGTATTTATCACAGCGCATGCGGAGGGAGTGTGCTGGAGACGGTGATGACGAATTTACAAGGGGTGAAGATGAGCCGCTGTGTAAGGACAAAAATAAGCAGTCTTTGGTTTATGATGTTTCTTTGGATACCTTCGTTTACATAACACTCTGTTCATTTATCATACCACTCACCTCATGCCACATCCCTACAGCGGTCTCAAGAAGAAATCATCATCTTCAATTCAGGAGGCCGCGGCATGTACGCACGCTGTAAGCTGAGAAAGCCGTCACATGTATAAGTCTTGCTAGGGCGCGGAAATCAAGTGATTTGATTTCTTTTGCAGTTCTTGCTCTGGACACAGCAAAATATCAAGGAAGCGCAGCATACACAGTCAGTATTGTCGATGACTAGGGCACCAAAAGAACGGCAGCAGCAATACTTACGCAGGACAGGCAAAGCTGAAGAACTAACCTTGTAACCCTCGTGGCAACGACCTGCGGCGCAGGGAGAAATTCTTACGCACTCATATACCACCTTCAGAAAGAAACGTCAACAGTCAGCAGATATCTGCCTGGTCGGGGACAACTCAATTAAAGAGAAGGCCAACCAGGATTCATCTTTAAAACCCGACGTATCAAAGCCTGACCGGCTCATTCGTCAGGGGTGAGATTGCGTGAAGCGTAGTAGTGCTTATATGCGTTTTTGGCGCTTTGACAGCCGCGGAGTCTTTCCGTAGACCTTTAACGGAAACGATGGGAAGTGTTCCTCGCGAACAATTGCTGTTTCCCGGTGTCTTCCAGATGTGCTAAGATTTCAATAGGAGTCGCCGCTAGGGGTTGTTTTCTTTCTCTAAAACGACAGCGCCGTGGCGGATAATCTGGTGATAAAAAACCTGGCACTGTTCTGTCACAGCACTGCGTTCTCTATTTAGGCGGCGAAGGTCATTCTTGTATTGACGAATTCTATCCGCGAAATCTTTAATAATAATATTTGGGGTTTTACGTGCCAAAACCACTTTCTGATTATGAGGCACGCCGTAGTGGAGGACTCCGGAAATTTTGACCACCTGGGGTTCTTTACCGTGCACCTAAATCTAAGCACACGGGTGTTTTCGCATTTCGCCCCCATGGAAATGCGGCCGCCGTGGCCGGGATTCGATCCCGCGACCTCGTGCTCAGCAGCCCAACACCATAGCCACTGAGCAACCACGGCGGGTGCGAAATCTTTAGTCAAGCCAATGTAAGACGCGGGGTATTCGGTGCAGGTAGTCTTGTACACGATGCCCTACGTCTTTTCCACAACAACGTGCTCGTTTGTGCGAGCCAGGATGTTACCGACCGCAGAGAGAGGCTTGTGGTCGACTTTAATCCCTGCCTTTCGCAGCACGTGGGCCAATGTCTCACGGAAGCTTCGTATATATGGTACCTAGACACCGTGCTGTTGCGAGGGTGGTTTGGCAGTTGCCCTCTTCCGTTTAGTAGTCTTTCCGATGGTGGAGGGCGTCTTGTATAAATGCCTTTGTAAAACGGTTCATCCAAAGGTCACAGATTACTGACTTATTTTCGACCTTTTGGAGGCGTGAGTACGAGCAAATTCTTTCGGCTGTCTTGACGAGGCTTGGGACAAGGGAACACTGGTAGCAAGTGGGTGAATGTGCACAAGATTACCTGCATCGAATGCCCCATGTCGTATGTCGGCGAGACTAATAACTTCCCGGATAGAATTCGACAACACAAGAATGACCTTAGCCACCTAAACAGAGAGCGTAGCGCTTTCGCAGAACACTGCGACTTTATTTTTTTCACCAGGTTAACCTTGATGGCGCCGTCGTTTTGGGGAAGGAGGACAACCACTGGCGGCGGCTCTTTCTCAAATCGTCGCACATACAGAATACGCCGAGTTACGTCAATCGTTCTTCAGGAATATTTCGTGCCATTTACTCTCAAGGTCTACGAAAAGTGTCTTGGCGCATGTCAAAGAGCTAAAAACACCTATAAGCACTGCTACGCTTCACGCCCTTTCACCCCTCAAGAAGGAACCGGTCAGGCTACGGTGCGTCTGGTTTTAAAAATAAATATTGGTTGGAGTTTCCTTCTCTTTCATTCTCTTCATAAACCACCAGAATGAAAGAATCTCCAAGCACCCGGTCCGGATATTGTAAACCACCAAGAAACTGCCACAGATATGCATTTTCTGGACCCCGGTGCTCGAAGCCCTGGCAGAGAATGCGATGGCAGAAGCCGCAGCCCGAGACCATGCTCGTCGGACTTTCCTGCCAGACGAATCACAGAGATAGGATGGCGTTCCCCAAAAAATATGCTGATATTTTGCGGTATCACGGACTTAACGTAAATATCTGTCCCCCGCCACAACCTGGACTCAGCAAACAGAAACGGTAACTTTCACAAGACTGGGAACAAACTTTTTGGCACATGGCCCGCTACTCCACCGAATCTCGTCCACGCTGAACTTATTTACTTGGAAGTTCCGCGACGTCCCCAGCGCCGCACATCAGAAGGTCTGAGACCATGGAGGTGCGGAGAACACAATGCCAACGCACGCAACAACAGGTGACCCGTGGAAGGTCCATCTGTCGAACTCGAACCGTGACGATCGACCAACTACCGCTGGTGGACTATGCTCAGATAGCCTCGTTGAATAAGGAATGTTTGCTTGCTCATACCAATAAAGTTTATTCATGATAATGATCACCTTTTCACTTATCACCTTGAAGACCCGAAGGCATTATAATATTTAGGGCAGTAAAAAGACGTGCAAGACAGGTCGCAAAGAAGAAAATAAACAAAAGTTCTTATATTTAAGATAATTCAAACCTTTCGAAATGGGCGAATGGTTCATACGGGGTATATGTGCTTTCATTTCATAGACAAAGGCCTGCTTAGCGGTCACCTCTGAGCCTCTGAAATGTCTGACACCACGTGATAGTCGACCCAATACTTGTAACATAAGGTTTCATAAAGGAAAATTCTAGCTGCCATTACGATTCGTTTTCCAGGATATAAACAATCCTTTCTACGCTCTGGCCTCGAACCAACCACCGCCAATTCAACCGTTTAACCTGCAGCCACAGCAGAATGTTTTGTGTTATCACGAGCGGTCTCCCATGAGGGGACTTCAAGGCCTTACCTCGTCGCCGCCTCTCGGGCCTGCTGGACAGCCAACCTTGCGTCTTAAGGTTGGAGCTGCGCAGAGCTCCGGCCCACTTCGACGCAAGAGCCTCTGAAGCTACTGCCGTCGTAGCTGATATAACACGACACTCCTACAACATGTGTGAGAGCGTTGCTCGAGTTTCCTTACATAACTTACAAACAGCATTCGGATATTGCGCAGCGAAAATGTGCCACAATCGAACCGGACTGGGAAAGGTTTGTGTCTGCAGTTGTCGCCAGATGACTGCCTGGCGACGTTTCAGTTTGGTGTTTGGGGTGACGAGGGGGGGTGGGGCAATAACCGCCTGCCTAGCTGGTAGTGCTTGGTGATGTCATTATATCTGACCAAGCGTTCTCGCGCGTTTTGAACCAGGAGTCCCAAACTCGAAGAGGCGGTCTCCGCTTCTGCGCGGCGGGTCAGTTCTCGCGCAGATCGCTGTGCTACCTCATTCAAGTTAGGGAAGCCCTCGTCGGTGGGGGTGGCGACGTGCGCTGGGAACCACATCACTACAGTGTTATCGAAGTGCTGTCGACCAGCCTTGCTTAGGATCTGGAGAGCCTCGGAGGAAATGCGCCCCCGCGCGTAGTTGCGAACTGCGGATTGTGAGTCACTAAGCACCCTTTCGCAGAGGGGGTTGGTAAGCGCAAGCGCAATCGCTACCTCTTCCGCTGTTTCTGGTTATTCCGTTGCGACACAAGACGCGTGCGTAAGCCGGGAGTTAACGTCTTCGACTACCGGCATGAACCGGTGTTGGCGTGTGCATTCTGCCGCGTCTACGAAGCGCGTAGTCCTCTTCCCACCCAAGGAGCGCAGCAGTGCCTTGGCAAGGGCCTGGCGTCGGCCTAGATTCTAATCGGGGTGCACGTTTTGAGGGATAGGGGCAATGATCAGCACGTCGCTGAGGTCGGGTGGAATGACCTGTTTCTGACCGTGTTGGACGTGGTAATTGAAGCCGAGTTTCTGCAGGATGTACTGGACCGTGTCTGTCAGGGACATGCGTTTGAGTTGTGAAGCTTTTTGCGCATCCACGATTTCCTCAAGCGTGTTGAATACCCCCAGCCGTAGTAGACGAGCAGTGCTTGTGGACTCCGGTAGACCAAGGACTATCTTGTAAGTCTTGCCTATAAGGGTGTTGATTTTCTCCCTTTCGGTGACATTCCAGTTGTGGAAGGTAGCCACATAAGTAATTTGACTGATTGCGAAAGAGTATGTGAGGCGCATGACGCTGTCCTCCTTCATGCCCGTGTGCTGGTTTGTAATACATTTGATCAGGCGGGTAGCCGCTGTAACCTCGCCTTCGATTTTGCGGATAGCTTCTATGTTTGGCCCGTTGGCTGCCATATGCATGCCGAGGATGCGTATCTTCGGGACTCGGGGAATACAGGAGCCGTCTTACGTATGGAGGATTATTTCGACACATTCGCGCGATTCACCTGTAGGCTTGGGCCGGCGGCGCGGGCGGTAGAGGAGTAGCTCCGATTTGAGTGGAGATAGTCGGAGACCTGTGTCTCGGAGGTAGGTTTCGACTGCAGAGACCGCTGCTTGTAAGTTGGATTCTATCTGACCGTCACTGCCCCTGTCGACCCACAGGGTGATGTCATTTGCATAGAAGGCGTGATGGAGGCTGTCAATCTCGTCGAGGTAGGCCGTGAGGCGCAGCATCACAAGGTTGAAAAGGAGCGGGGATATGACCGATCCTTGAGGAGTCCCAGTGCTCCCAAGTGCATGTTCGTCGGATGTCATGCTGTCGACCTCCAGGATGACTGTGCGGTGCGATAGGAAGTCTCTGATGTAGTTGTAGCTTCGCTCGCCCATGTCGAGCTTGTTTATTCGGCTCAGGATTGCTGCATGTGCTACATTGTCAAATGCGTTTTCCAGATCTAGGCCGAGGATGGCCCGGTTGCCGCTAGTTGGGTCGTTGATAATCTGGTGGTAGAGGTGGAGCATGACGTCTTGAGGGGAGAGGTGTGACCGGAAGGTCACCATAGTGGGTGGGTGGGCTCCAGTGTCCTCGAGGTGGCGGTTGATGCGGGAGAGGAACGCGTGCTGCAACCCCTTGCCAACGCCGGAGGTGAGGGAAATGGGCCGCAAGTGATCGAGGCTGGACGGCTTGCCTTGCTTCGATATCAGGACTGCCTTAGAGCGTTTCCACGCCTCTGGAACGCGACGTGCTCGCCAGCATTTGTTGACGTATGCCGTAAGAGCGGTTATCGAGGTATCATCGAGGTTTCGTAGAGTCTTATTCGTAACATTGTCGGTACCAGGTGCTTATTTGCCATTAAGGTCGTGGAGAGCTGCGCGGATCTCGGACTCGTGAAATTCTTCATCGAGTGTCACGTTTGTCTCTTCAGTGTAATCTCCGTGTTGAACATCTGCTCGTTGAGGGAAGTACTTGCCTAGCAGGCGGGTCAGCAGCTGTTGATCACTCGTGGTAGCCCATTCCTTGTGCAAAAGGCGTTGCAGGTTTGCTCGCTGAGCAGACTTGCCCTGCGTTTACCCCAAGAGGTGACAAAGGAGATGCCGCGTGCTGCCACTGTGGAGCTGCCCATCGACTGCGTTGCAGATGTCATACCACTGTTGGCGGCTTAAAGTCCGGAAATGCTCTTTTAGCTGGCGATTGTTGTGTGCGACCTTCTTACGAAGCTTTCGGTTGTGCCTTTGCTTCTTCAATCTGGTATGTAGGGATGTTTTGGCTTCCCAGAGGTGCGCTAGTCGGCTGTCGATCTATTCAAACTGGACTTCGGATGCGACCGTCTGTGTCACCTTGTTCATGTTGTTATTGAGCGTCTCCATCCATGCCTCAATATCGCCGATGTTCTCTTCCCCTCTCTGTTCTACTCGCTGCTTTCGGAACTTGGCCCAGTTCATCCATTTGACTAACCTAGGAGGAGGGGGTGTAGTGACCACGTGATCATAGAAACACGAAGCAGATCACTTTCAAGATAAGAGTCCGCGCGACCACACGCGACCACCCATGGCGCCTCCCTGTGCTACTTCCATGCCACCTCCCCTCCGTGTAATCATGCCCCTTCCCATTCCCCGGTCGCTTGCACACGATCGAAGACGGCCCACTTCCTGCCCGCTTTCCTCCCTTGCGCGCGAGAGATTGAGCCGCGACCGTCGGATCACCCTGACACGCTTTAGCTCGCGCATACAACATACGGCGTGTGGCAACGGTGTTATCACCTTTGCACATTATACGGAACATCAAGGCGAAGACAACGGGTGCGACAAAATGTCCGTACAGTGTCCATATAATTGTTGTCACAATAAAAGAATATTCAGCAGAACCGCCTTCACTGTGCTTCGAACCCATGAGAGCGAAGCAATGTGGATTTGGGAGTAGAGCGGTCTAACCACTCAGCTATCACGCAGCTTCATTTATGTTTATTGTAAGCAAATATCAGCAACGTCAAACGAACATTATATACATTTTTTAGAAGCACATACAAAAAGCAAAGGCATATATGGTATACAGTAAAAAGAAAATTCAGTCCAATAAAAGTTTGCGACAAATCCTTAATGAATGCCCCTTTTCTGCAGATCATGTGTTTCTTTTAGTAGTTTCTTTATTATGCGCATTTTTTTGTTTCTTGCGAAATGACTGAGACCCATTTTCGCTTTTCAGGAAAATGGTACCATAGTATTTAGCAGCAGTTCTTGATCTTGTCAGCAGTATCGTCGTGACTTTTGTGATCTGGAAGAATCTTCGTGTTGCGTGGTGCACTGTGCATAATACCATCAATCGCTTCCTTGAGCACAGAAAGTTGGGTGACAGGAAACGAAGTGGGTGGTGTCCCTAGTTCGGAGAAGACAACTAACGCATCTCAGCTAAGCATGCGCAAAATTGGCAAGATTTGAAAATCAATGAGGCATTGGTGCGACGAACATCACACGATGTCGTGGGCATGAAAAGCTACAAGATGCAAAACTTTAACGCTCTGACAGAAAAACTTGCGACAGGTATGGCGGCGAAAAATGCCGACAGCCTGCGTGTCGCTTTGCTGCGATACGCAATTGCCGCAATATGATCGCCAACAAGAAAAAAATCTCAATACAGCGAAGTGCGAACAGACAAAATGATAGGACTGCGGGTTGAAGTGTTTAGGAGAACAACAAGCAGGGAAAATTATGTGGAGGTCTGGTAATCCAAAGTAAGTGTTGGTTTGGCAGCCCGCACTTTCTATGAAAAGTCAGAACTTGTTTTTACTCCAGAAAAGACGAGATTGAACAAGCATATTTGCCGGGAGGACATCCTGAAAACGAAATTGCACTCCTGAAACATTAAGAACATTCGAAACAAAATTTTTGTCTTTGAAAGAAAGTCTGCAACCTTCCAAGAAGTCAGGACAGTGCAGGAGCAGTGTAGGAAAATGCTCCTAGGATTGGCCGTCAAACTCACCTTCCCTCAATCCAATAAACTATGCTGTTTCAGCGTACTCGGAGAACAAGGCCCACCTCACCCTCACCCTCCCCTCTTTCAAACCACAACTTACAGTGGCTCAAGTGTTCACTCGTGAAAAATTGGTCCGAACTTCCCGATGACTATTTTTTTGCGGTCATGGGCCTTGTCCCCAAGCATTTAGGGCTTATGTTGTGATTAAAGGGGGAATTTTCCATATTTTAACCGCATTTCTTGTTGCTTTTTTTAATTTGAAGCGCACAAAAGTAATATCCGTGCTTTTTCAAAAATGACATGTTTTAGGTGGCTCAATATAGCTGTCAAAAAACTTTGGACGCACATGGTAGTTATCATGACTGACCTAATCTGGTTTAATATTTATACTAGATATCCAACATTATTAGGCAATGTTAGCGCCGTGTTAGAAGAAAAATATATAAATGGGCAGGCTATAAGAATAAGCAGTATTCAGAGATGAGTAAAGGGAATACGAGTGTTACTGGCATGCTTTTTCGTGAAATTTCTCAGGGCTCCCTTGTAGATTACTTGAAATTTTCAATATACACCACTATGCATTGCTGCTATCGGCGTATTGTATTGTTTAAATATGTCGCTTAAGATTATATTCCTTCCCTGTCCTTTTTCCTAATCTTCACTGCATACCGTACAGCAGTTCTTCGGAAGACTACCACTAATACGAAGTGAGTGCTTCAAGCTCACATTATTGCGTTATAACTTTTGGTTGAAAGCTTATCAACGTCCTTGCTTGTCTGTCTGACTGTGCATTTGATATTCCTTTTTTTGCCATATAGCCCTGAACGTGCAAAAATACTACACAGTTCGTGCCGTTTCCTCACTCATGCTTTAATTTCACAGGCTACCAAGTTTCTTTGAAAATCGCTCTCTCATTGCAGTCGTTCTGAAATAGCACATTCATGAAGTGCTCGCAGGTGCATCACTATGCTGTGTAGGAAGTATGCTGTGCAGAAAAGTTGCCGTGAAAGAGTAGATGCAACCACTAATATGACACTTCACTAGTTTAAGGATATACCAGATGCTACAAGTTAAAGGAGATAATTCGTGAACCAAATAAAAAAACGATAACATGTGTAGATATGACGACACACAAAACAAGAAGCATGATATAATTTCTTTTGCAACACAAAATGTGCAACAATGTATTGGTTCTGTGGCACTGAATTAATGAAATGTTTATTCGTACGTAAGCAATACCTTCGGGCTGTTTCTCCCTTACCTTTGCAGCGCCGTGGTGTCCTTTTACTGAGCAAGAAGTAAGTTCTGGAACCAAAACTCATCAGCAAGGTACAGTTCTACGGAAAAATACTTCTTGTTAACCCTAGAGACGACCGTGCTTTCCCAGAAGTAGGCAAAAGAGCATGTGTGATTTCTTAAAAACTTTACTTTCAAGAGGACCCTACTGAATCACTAATATAATTTTTTTTGCCGCAACAGTCAATATTTAGGGGGCCTCACAACATCCGTAACAGATGCCGCTGCTTCAGCGTAGTCAGTGCGTTTCTCATCGCTGTCAGGACTGAGTTAGGCACTCGAAATGTTACGTATGGTTTGAAAGTAAGTATGATTTGAACCCTGACTTATACAGCGAAGCGGTTAATGCGACCAAGGCTTCTTGTAAACTTTCTTTGCGTGTTTGGCTGTCATCCTGGCGAAACTAAAGCGTGCACTCATTCTAAATGGAAAGGAAAAGGGTGCACTGTAAGGGTGTTGTGTGGGTGAATAATTGGGTGTCTCAGTTATTTAGAGGCTAACTCACAAGGATAAAACAAAACAGCTGTGTTCTGCATGCTTAAAGGTCTTATAATAAACTAGTAGAAAGTTCTCTTTCTTTCCTGTTAAAAATAAATATGGCAGCGACTTTTTACTTGGAGAGAATGGGCAATGGTATGCATATATGTTGAGATATTAAGGTGCCTAGGAGGCAATTGGGCCTTTTCGAATACAATGTATGATATTCAGTTTCTTCCTTACGAGAGGCGGTAAACGAAAAGCGTAGTTTTGTTCTCCGGTCTACTGAAAAACTAAATGTTCTACAATCATATTTCCAGCTTTGCTAATATAATCGAAAACAGTATTTGTTGAAATACAGATGTGTGAAATTTCAAAGAGTGTTATATGCGTGTTTCAGCAGCCTTAGTAAGTATGCGTACTGTTGTAAAAGTACTGTACGTCACACGAAGGCTACGATAGAGTTTGACTAAGCAGACAGGAAGCTGTGGTAGAAGTGCAGGAAATGTTTCACGAGCGAAGTTGCTTACGGGGACGACGAAATAGTGTAAGCACTCGAAAGCGTTATGTGCAATATTTTCAATCACCCACCCTGAACAGAACATGGTGCTGAGTACTCATTTGGTTAGGTTAGGTTAGGTTAGGTTAGGTTGACAAGATGGTCATTCGTTGGTGCATCCGTGCGCCTTTTTTACCTTTATTAAACGTTCTGCAACCAAGAGCTTCGATGGATACCAGGAGCTCCTGAGGCGAGCTACCTGGTTTGTGAAGCTGGTTTCCCATTTGGGATGGCATGATTTTTGCAGTGCGTTAAGCAAGCAAGAGCGGATAATCGCCCTGTTAACAAGCTTTGAATTTGCCAATTGGTATGAAAGGACAGGTTTGCTGCTCCTTGGTTCACACGACCAACATATATGATGAGAGGGTATGTACACAACAAGGTATAAAAACCTAATAAAAACACTGATAGCTAGCTCATGTGTTAGTAACAATGACGCAAGACATTTACAAAACGCGGTCATAACATTAGCCACGGCAAAATAAAAGAAATTGTCCTCGCTATATAGAAGCACTGAAAAATTACCGACGTATCTCAATACTCTAGTGACTTGGTGGCCTTCAAAAGCGTTTCTTAGTTTCCTGTCACGCGCAGCCAAATAAATATCGCCTAACCCAGGAGTAATGCACTAGTAAATGCAAATGCCTTTATTCTGGATATATACGTCGCCTTCCCGTCAGCAAAAGTAGAATGCAAGTAAAGCGAGAGAAGTTCTGTAAACTCTAGAATGAAAAACACAAACAGCGCGACACAGGACGTGAGTAAAGAGCACATGGCAGAGCGCTGACTAGCAACCAAATGCTTTATTTGCAGGAGTAGCATATAGAGACATCATTGAATGTGACATAAAGAACAGAAAAAGAAGGATAAGCGTCAGCCACGGATATCATCCAGCTCTTTTGCTGATAGCGTGAGGGACGCAGAACTGACACACACGTCGCCAGTTTGGAACATTCAAAATGCCTCAAAGATTTTCCGTGCGCGCTTTTCACTATATCTTCCCATTATGTGGCACTAATTAACGATCGGGGTTCCACCACACGTGTTAGAGTGGGCATCCAGATGACTGTACAGGTTTTCTTTTTGTGAAGCGGCATGCTCGCGCAGGCGATCATTATTACACTTCCCCGTTTACCCGGTATAGCAACGTTTACAATCAAGCGGGATTTTATAGATGACCTGCGTTGTACATCAAATGAAGCCACGAACATGATTTTTATCGCAACTTTTACGCGCGACAGTATCCACCTTGTTGAGTATTTTGCACAACCCACTATGTATATTAGGGACATTGCACACAAGCTTCACTCCTGCCTTGGCCGCAATTTTCATAACGTTACGGCAAACATAGTGTACGTAAGGAATGACGGCAAGTCTAGATCTCGAAGGCGGTGGCTGCCTAGTTTGTTTTCCGACGTTCTTTAACTATTTTACAAGGTCACTAGCAACACTGCACAACACGCTGGTCGGGTAGCCTGATGATGTTATTCTGTTAACTTCTGCGGAAAAGCTCTGTTTAACAGAGTGCTCACTCGAACGCTTGAGAGAGAGAGAATCAACTTTTGAACTGAGCGCTTAGTGGCGGTTGGTGCGCGCTGGCACCAGATGGGGTGGAACCTTATTCGCAGGTCCCATATGCGTCCAGCAGTTCCTGGCCCCTAGCCGCCAGCGCGAGCTGGGTCGGTAGGTCGGGGCTGGACAACAAGGTCTCCCATCGCTCGGGGGGGTTGGGGCTGGGGAGGGTGGGGGGTAGGGATGGTGGGGGGTTCTTGAGCTTAGTGCACTCTGCAATGATGTGTGCTAGAGTGCCTTTTGACCGTCTGCAAAAAGGGCATGAAGTGTCATGCGCTGTTGGGAACATCTTGTGCAAGAGCACGGGATGCGCTAGCGACCCCGCTTGCGTGCGTCGCAGGATCGTTTGCTGCTGTCGGCTGAGTTGCGGATGCGGACGGGGAAGCCTACATCTGCCGCTTCTGTACATTTGCGTGATTTCTTTGTAGCTTGTCACGGGGTGCGGTAGCTCTGGCTCGTCCTCGGCCCGGATTGACAGTTCTCGGGCATAGTGGTCGGCGAGTGCGTTGCCTTCCACTTGCGAGTGAGCCGGGACCCACACGAGCTCGCGAACATGCCTTAGTGATGCCTCGTTTTACGAGTTTGGAGTTTGAAGCAGCTTCGCTGCTACCCGCCGTGGTTGCTCACTGGCTATGGTGTTGGGCTGCTGAGCACGAGGTCGCGGGATCGAATCCCGGCCACGGCGGCCGCATTTCGATGGGGGCGAAATGCGAAAACACCCGTGTACTTAGATTTAGGTGCACGTTAAAGAACCCCAGGTGGTCGAAATTCCCGGAGCCCTCCACTACGGCGTGCCTCATAATCAGAAAGTGGTTTTGGCACGTAAAACCCCATAATTAATTAGCTTCGCTGCTCGTCCTTCTTCACAGAGGGAACGCGCTGATGAATTTTTATCGCTTAAACTTCTTGTTGTTTCTCTGGTTTTCTTCCTGCAGGTATTTTGTCTCCTCGCACAGCCTGGGCATTATTCCTCAATATTGGCATCCTTTAGCCGAATTGCAGTGTAGATCTTTATTAGAAATAGTCGTACATTCAACCGGGTGATTCTGCTTCTCTTCCGCACTTTTTGTTTTGTAGTTCCTTTCTGCGTTTCGTTACGGGTTTTGTACTTCTGCGTCCTAATATTTGTGATATAACTGACAAAAGGTTATTTAAGGCTTTTAATTATCACTTTTTAGCTGATAACTTCAGTGCTTTAGAATCCAAATGTTAGGTTTTGTATTCTGCCTTCTCATTTCACATAATAACGTACAATGGAAGAGGTCATCAGTGTAACTACCAATCAGGATAAGAGTACATTTATTAAGAACGTTAATTTATACAGCTGGGCATTGCTGCTAGAAATAGAGACTAGGTACAGGCAACAGCTTTTATTAAATGTTTGAGACACCGATCCCGATACCATGCTGTATACGAAACTTCGCTTCGTGAGAAATGGCCACTAGGCTTTGAAAATACTTTCAATGTTCTACAATACGTACTATCTTTTCCAGAACGAATGCATTTAATCTGGCATTTAGTAGACCCTAAATTCCATATGTAGTACACGTGTTGGCAGGAGTTGACCAGCTTCAAGCAACGGTAGATAGCGAACAAGCCGAGTATTATGCGCTAAGTTAGGCTCGCTGTTGGTGAAGGCTGCACACAAGGATATACTGCTACCACTATTCAATGTGAGCCGAACTTCTCTTATGTTTGCAAGTATTCTTATATCGTCACTCTCAAAAATTTATCTGCGTATTACAAATTTATGAAGGGAGCTTACTAAATTTCTTTGACAATTTCGGTAATTCAGACGACGTAAAAGATTGCTTTTTTCTGTGCAGCCCAATTTGAAATGCAAAGGCGAGGTAGAGGAGGCGTTAGATATTGTGATTCGTTGTGTTATACTTTATTCACATGGTCAAGTGACAAAATTGTTCTACGTGAAATGATTTACTAGGAATATTTTCAATTGTGAAAGTCCAGAGATTGGCTGACAATGTTTGAAATTGAAGCAAAACACTGCTGAAACAGTAAGCTTCTTTACAGCATGTTATAAATGTGAGTTTTCTTATTCTAGTAGCTGAAATTGCGTTAAAATAGTTTTTTTGAGACAATATTGTTATTATATTCAAGTTACTGACTAAGGAACTTGAAAAAGCACGTTGCTGCCTCAGTAGGTTCGTATACGTCTGAAAAAAGCCTTAGGGACACTCTAGCACTATTCTCGGTTTCGCAAACCCTTCTGACTTGCTGTCATTCAAAAACTGTGCAGCATTTGAGTAATGTCTCCTAACATGTGATCTGGTATTGTAAGACAGCTGTTCACAGAGGAAATACAGTATATTCGACACTTTATCGTCACAGTTTTATTTATATTGGAATGCTCGCTTGCCATAAAAAGCCACGGTACAGAATGTTCGCTCATTCTCTTACAGGGTACAAGAATGGGCGAACTTACACTTTCCAATACTATGACTCCATAGACAAATGCGCTGTGATAACGTTCTCAGACAAAGAATGTAAGATTACAATGATTTACGCTCTCCTTCTCTATGTGGAGGCTGTTCTGCCTTACAACAATATTGTAATTAGCTATGAAGGCCACATAAAAATGGCGAAAGTCGCATTTTAAAACATTTCACACAAATAATCCAATTTATTTATCTACAATTGCCATTTAAGTGCTGGAATAATGTAGTAAAGAACCTTCAATTCAACATACAGGACTATTGAAGAGTACACTGCACGAGAAAGTCACATAGGACAATTTAAGTAGAAGAGAATTCTGAATACATTCGCAGGCACTGTACTTTGTTGTACCTCTATAAGCAGTCCATTACTCGAATTTATGGAATTTCATGAGTTCGCAATAACTCCCCGATCATTAAAGACATTTCTCAACGACACATAAAAGGAATTACTTGTTGTACAAGCGCAAACACGGGGAACGTAGGAGGTGGAAATTCAAGACGATGAGCAAAACCAGAACTGGGTAAATGCGGGAACCAATGTCCCGGCTTGTGTTTTCTCAAGGCCTTAAAAAAAAAACAAAAACAAGTGAACTGGTCGAAACATTGGCTTCCGCTTTTACCTTGTTGTCGTTTTGCTCATCGTTGTTGTACAAGGTAAACATTTCAGTTAGGACCAATTTCGTGCGGTCGTTTAGCAAGTTAACTTGAGTTTGCACGAGCGATATGCGCCGAGAAACGATATGCGCCGCAGAAATCAAGCTGACCATTCTATATTTATACACTGTGATTGCATTAGATGGACATAGTTACTTAAGAGCAAAAAAAAAATTATTCTAACTGTTAATATATTATATTTTTTTGTTTATGTGCATTGAGTTCACATTTTCTAACCAAGAACACCTTGGCACTTAGCAGCTAGACTGACGCTCGCTGGCTTTACGGCATGTTTTCTAATAAGCATTCATACGTTGCGATTTCTGCAAAACGGCCAATGTTTTGTTCTGGAAACAACAAATAGTTTCCTTGTTATTCTCAGTATATTTTGGGCCCTATATAAGGACACGTGTGCTTTGACAATAAGGTTTGTCGGCTGAGCTTCACAGTACATTGCCGCTAGACGGAGCTTGAGAAGCTTCACGGCATTTTTTTTTTTTTTCATCAGCAAGGGTTATTCACGACACTAACCGTAAAATCTACATATTATAAGGGGTTTGGCTCATTGATGAGAGGTTTGCGCCCCGTATGCAAGCCTGCATAGAAGTAAGCGTGTAAATTATAATTTAGTTTGCGAGTTCGGCTGTGACTAACATCGTCCGCCTCCCGCCTATAATAAGATTGGGCCGCTCGCTTCAACCTAGTTATAAAAGCTAGCGTGTTAAAGAGTATTCAAAATGTACATCAAACGAAGTCCCCAAAGCATAGTTCTGCATTTGTTTCAACATTTATTTATCCATATGCTGGTAAAGAAAGATATTGCCTGTGAGTTAAAAAAAAAACATTTCATTCGGCATCAAAAAAGAAATGAGCAGTCCCATAAAAAGAAGGTAATGCTTCTATAATTACATATTTTGAACGGAATGCGTGTGTAGGTTTTTGATCGTTTATTCATTGATGACACTACCAGTCTTAGTGAGACAGAAGTAGGTGGGCGTGATATCAGACAGTTTTACAAAATATATACACAGAAAAAAAGAACAGCTCAAGCTACATGGTCGAGTAAAAGAGAAAAATAGGAAAAAGGCTATTTAATTTCAGCAATAATCACCAATGACGATGTGAAATACAAAGCTTTTGGTTAGTATGATAACGTCACACAATAACAAATATACTATTAGTAGAATTTACATAAAGCTAGCGATAAATGACCCATGTAATATTAGAGAAGTTATACCGACAGCATAGCAGAAGTGATCACAGTTTGTAGGTTGAAATGCACTTTTATGTGCAATAAACAGGTATTATAGAGAAGATATGCGGGTTTGTTAAGTGGCGTCTTCTGTGTTTGATGTCTCCAGTTGGTTGATGAAAACTGAAAGTGAAGCCGAGGAAACTATCTCTGAGTTCAGAAGGTTCCATTCTTTCACCGCACGTGCGAAAAGTGAGAACTTGAGCGTGTCATTCTGAACACTGTACTAGTTTAGTGTAGATGTGTGTATTTTTCGCGAATGACGTGATGTAGACAAAGTAATGCACTTAGCTCGATCTATATTATAACTGGCGTGCGTTAGTCGGTAGATGAATTTCAAGCAGGCTTGTTTAGCCCTAACAGATGGAGTTTTAAGGCCTGCATCAGCTAAAGCGTTTGTAGGGGAGTCACAGGTCCTGTATTTATTAATGTTAAATCGTACAGTTTTTGTTTGCACTTTTTCTAATTTTGATATGTTACTTGATGTGTTAGCGTATTCAAAGACGTAGCGAACGAAAGTTTTATAGGCTAGTAGCCTGGTGTGCTTCGGTGCAAGGCGTAAACATTGTCTAAGAAAAAGAAGTTTCCGTAATGTGACTGAGGTAATAATATCAACGTGTAAATTTCATGAGAGGCCAGAAGGAAATTAGAAACCTCGTTTATTTATAGTGATTTACATTATTCAGGCAAGTTCCACCGAGAGTGCAAGAAAATTCAGAAAGCTTCTTTTTTGGTGTAAAGGACATGCATATAGTAGTGTTAATTCACATTTGCTATTCCTTGCACCAAGTCGAGATCAAGTCGAATACTCTGTTTAATAATTAGTGATTTGCATAACTCCCAATTTTCAGTTACGCATGTCTGAGTTTGTTGCTGCAATATATTAATGAAGTACGAAGGTGATGACCAGTGGAATAGCCGTTAACTAACGTTTACGCATAGAATGCGTAATCAAAAAGTGTGAATTTAATGCTGCTGCTTGTCTGGAAGAAAAAGGTTCTAGTAAAGAAGCCATAAAATGGTACCTAAGCAAGGCTACTTTGCCCAATTTTTAATTATAAGTTCCTTGCTATTCAAGAACAAAATATATGTCTGCACTGTCTCCGCTTTTTACAGGTGAAATAAAATGTGAATTGCACGTCTGGGAATATTACCGTAATTCGACAATGACCAATTGCATCAGAGAATATGAATACTTGTGCGGACATCGCACTAAGTACACCCCTTATGAGAGTGATATTTGTAATTGGGATAGTAGTCGTTATGAAAGGCGATATGTGTTCATTCCTCATAAAACCACTGCGAATTGATGCGAACGTTTGTCCTTCCTCTGTAATATACCGCGGGCATAGCATCATTTATTCTTCTGCGAACAGTGTTTCGTAGAGATCAATAAAATTTGCCTAAAATATTTTGCTGCTTCCACGTTTGTGTTTTCAAATGTCTCTTATGATAGGGGAGATAACTGCTTGATTCCTAGTAATGCATATTCACTCGACCCTGATGATGGGCCACTGAACAGGAGAAAGTGAAAGAAGACATCCTAATCATTCCTGAAATTCTACATCTGTAGGAAACCTGAGAAATTCAGATTACACCTGTCAATACGACAAGCTTACATATTTGCAAGGAAAAAATTTCTCGAGATCGAGTTGCATTAGCTGAGTCGGAAATAAACATTTCAATTATTTTAATTTTGCTCAAGATTGTTTTGCGAGCGACGAGGGCATGTTGGACGACTACAATTTATTCACAGTCATGGACAATCCTATCTGCTCTCTGGCGGAACTGAAAGTTATGCCACTGCCTAGGCTGATGTGATATTAATTCTGAGTTCCCGCTCACAGAGCTTGCATCATTCTCCTTGTCTTTGCCATGGCACGTGTAACCTTAATGCCCCCACTGGTGGTCCAGCTACTATATTTTGAGAGAAGAAAATATAGAGGTATAGTGTAGACAGTGGAAAATGCACAAAGGTTACTCTTTTCCTCTTTATATTGCCGTTTCCCTTGTGCTAACGTTGTGAATAAAAGTGAGTGATTGTCTCGTTTACGTCCAACCTTTCCTCTCATTGCGTTCTCTCTTTGTGACCTCTCGGAAGAGGAAATGCCTTGCGTAAATAGCCAGTAGGCACGGGTTCGGTTTTTCTGAAGCCAGGGTAATGTGAAATTATGTTATATCGAAGGTATCACTACCAGAAACAGCCGTTTGGGTCTCGAGGAATGTGATGGCAGATGATTCCGCAGTTACTTTGACCGCCAGTGGTTCTTTATTGTGCACTTAAATTTAGGGGCATCGGGATCTTGGCAGTTTGTCCCACAGAAATGCAACCACCGCCAACGGGAACCCAACCGAGTGACGGTATGGCTGGATGGTCAAACATCACCCAACACAAGGCTTATTTAGGGAAAATGGATGTATAGAAATTTCTTTATTTGCTGTTGAAAAGGCTAGAAAAGTATACAAGCTGCGGTTCAAAGCCTTTTCAAACATATTGTTACGGATGTGGCCTGAATTTATTTGCAGTACAAAGGATAGAGAAGACATGGGACGTTCCGAAACAACCAATCACCAAAACCACGGGCCGCTTCTTCTTCCTCTTCTACACACCTCCGGTGCGGTGTTACATTTTCCACCGGGGCAGGCGAAGCTCACCGAGAGAGTCAGTGTACACGTTGATGGTAGAGTTTCAATCGTGAGACGTGAACAACTTGCGTCTTTGGCGAACGGCGGTTATTAGCTGTCACTTTAGCGATGACATAGGTCACTTCACTCAAAAATTTGAGAATGACGAATGAACCCGTATACTTGGAAAGAAGGTTTTGGCAAAGTCTCCTTTTCGGAACTGTTGTACACAGGCACATCAAGTCACCGGCGGCTGATCCGACGGTTAAATTTTGTGCATCGTAGCGAGCCTTACCGTGAGCATGCGATGATAGGGTTCTGAGCCGGGCAAGTCGATGTGTTTCTTCGGCATGACACAATAGACAGATTTAAAATATCGTTGCAAGCAAAAGTAAACGCATTACTAGCTGAACAATGAGCGTTCTCATCACTGTGCATGCTCCGAACGTTATTGGGTCTTTGCAACTTACGTGCGATGTGATAACATACATTATTTGGCGAGTTTAACGTTCGTATTGTTTACGTACGCTAAGAAATAGCATTGTTGAACGAACATGGCGGCACACATAGCAGTCACTTCAGCGTGAATTGTGATGGCTACGTTCTCACGCATGTTGATGGCCAGTAACTATTGAAATGAGCTTTCTGTTTCTCTAAACTCACCTGAAGCATTAGTTATGAGCGCACGTCGTGTCAAAATTCTGAGTTCATTCGACGATTCCAGCGCCCGTACACCCAACGATACTCGTCCACATAGCAGGGGTCCCGCGTCCGGCGAGTGAAGCGATCGGACACATGCCACCTTGGCTTAGTCAATTTTCGACAGGAGCCACGGACCAATTCGTCGAACCCCAGCCATTTTGCATCCATCGGACGCAGAAAGTTGCCCGGCACACAGGGACACCACTTTTATCCAGGTGGGCCAAATGTTTCGCCCATTTAGAGTGCACTTTCACTCTTGCTGGGCGGCGACGCCGCGAAGCCTAACGGCGGCGCCGGAACCCGGCGGTGATGAAGCGCTCACCGCACCAGCATGGCGAACTCCCTGCCTCAACGCGGCTACGACCCGGACGCCATGGCCTGGTCGACGGTTCCTCAAGCCAAGCAACCCAATTCGGCATCATCGGACCAGCTCCGGAATGAAAATCTCCTGCGTCTCCCTGACAGCCGCTCTCAGCGCCGGAAAGCCAAAATTACGGCAGGCGCCACATCGACAACCAGCAAGTCGACCTCACCTCAGCACGGCCCCGTGTCGCTTGTGACCTAGGACCGCCAACTTAAGTTTGCATGGAGCCCCAGACCTCTCCCCAAGTTCCACCCCGACGATTTCATCGTGATCATCAAGCCCCGAACTACTGTGGCCATCGGGAGTGCCTTCCAATATGGTGAGCTGGGTCTAGCCTTGCGTGCCTACCTCTGCGCGCAAATGGCAGTCGAACTCAGCTTCGTCTTTTCCCACGCACAAAATCTACTCATTGCGAGCGCCAACAATGCCTAGGGGGCGGACCGCCTGCTTGGTGATTTTGTGATCAAATCTGCTCAGAAAGACGTGCCACTACGGGGCCATCTCAAGCAAAATGGCGAAGAAATTTGCTTCAGCGTCATCACTGCGGCAAATCAAGAAACAGTAAAAACTCTGAACGACGCTATCCAGTAGAGGCATGGCGCCATCTTACAAATTCGCAAATTTGGAACCTTCAATAAGGCTCGCCTGACTTTTGCCGAAAAAGGGAAGCCGCGAACAGTGAACTATAACTCGGAGATTGTCCAAGTGCAGCTCTACCTGCGCACAATCCCGACCTGTGGTATGTATGGCACCGTGGGCCATAGAGCAGACTCATGCCCACCCAAATTGCCGAATGTATCATTCTCAGACCTTTTTAGCCTTGCGCTAAGAGTTGCGGCCTGGGGCCCCCTCGTGATTGTTGGCGATTTCAACGCACCCAGTCGAGTCTGGGGTACCGGCGTGAAGAGTAAAGGGGACGCAAGTTGGCGGAGCTTGCGCCAACGTTGGGCCTCACTCTTCCCACAGACCCCATCCACCCAACCCGTATAGGCAATTCCGTGACTCGGGATACGTGTCCAGATTTGACCCTTTACCCGCAACATTCAGTATTCAAACTGGGTCAACACGAAGGAAACCCTCGGTAGTGTCCACTGCATCCTAAGCACTACAATTCGGGCCAAGCCATTAGCAAAACCCACAACACAGGCCCGACTCCCAGATTGGTCCTAGTTTAGGCAAAATTACAACACAGCGACATCTATACTCGAGCAAGGCTACCAGTCACGGCGCCAAGAATTGGTTTCTCACCTTCGCTCCACTGAAACCAAAATTCAGCTTTTCGAGGTGGTATCGAACGTGGATAACCACCTCTTCCACCTCTGGGAAGCGCGGCATTGCCTCGTCCGCCGGTGGCGCCGACAAAAGCATAACCGCAAACTTAAGGCTCGAATTGCCGAGCTCACCCAGCAGGCGGCCGAGCTTGCGGCCCAGCTCGCGGATACCAACTGGGTGGGTCGTTGAATGCGGCAGTCTCGTCCTAACAACATGACACGTGAGAACCATAATGGTCGGCGCCTGGCGTGGTCGGAAGCCCTGGGGCCCTATTATGAGTCGAAACCCGGGACTTATTACGTGGACGCCTCCGGCCCCCACCGCACGGCCGCAGTCGTCCACCAGTCCAAAACAGTTAACAGGCTTACATTTCGCGCCCGCGACATAACTCATGCGGAGGAGGTCGACATTTCACTGGCTGCTCCCACTCTGATTCCAAAACAATTATCTCCGACTTGCGAGGAGCCTGTCGGAACATCGAGCAAGGCTGGACTCCATACTTAGCCTACCGACTACTTCTAAGTTGCACCTACAACGGGGACCCCGCTCACCGGAACATAGTATGGGCTTCGGCTCATATGGGTCCCGAGGGGAATGAGGCAGCCGATGCCGCCGCCCGCGCGCTCTCTCTCTGGGCTTCCTTTCTCGACCCCCTAGATCAGGATCTCGAATTCAATCCCGCATAATATTTTAAGTTCATTGTCCTGAATTATCAACCTGGCCATAGCCTTTACCCTTGCCTGAGTAAAGGACTATCTAAGACGGAGGAGCGGCTTCTACTCCGTCTGTATACGAACACTCTGCTGTGCCCGGCAGCACGCAAACATTTTGTTCCTTCCTTCACTGCAAGTTGTCCGCACTGTGCGGAGAAGTCTTCGGACATCTACCACATGGTGTGGGCCTGCCCATCTAACCCAGCTATTGCCCTTCACTCCAACCCCACTCAGGAGGACTGGAAGGCGACCCTGCTCGGCTGCTATGACCTGCAGGCGCAAAGGGCCTTGGTCGGTCCCGCACTAGGGATCCCACCTGGTATATGAAGGGCCGGGCCCTTAAGGACTGGTTTATGCATACCTCCATGTGCTTCATTTCTGAGACTAATAAAAGTTTTTCACCACCCCCACTACCACCACATAGCAACAACAGTATGGTTGCTAATAGATTGCCTTGGCTTGGATAGGTTTGGCACGAGGCACCAGACGGCACCCTGTTCGTATAAGAGGACATTGCACTAGCGCGTAAAAAAAGGACACGGACAAGAACTTCAAGAAAGACACACCGAAACACAAGTTCCTTTGCATGTCCTTTTTACGCGCTAGTGCAATGTCCCATTATACAAATAACCACCAACTAGACCAGCTTTCTACCTTAAAAGGCACCCTGTTTTATAACGACTTGCTTACGTTTGCATTACCGTATGGTAAACTACATTTCTTGACAGGACACACACCGTAACACCAAGCAAACGTGCTTACATTGAACGTATGTAAGGCGACAAACACTATTATAAAACTGCGTAATATCTGCGCGACAAAAAAATCTTCGTTAGGTGAAAAAGTACGTATGCTGTCGAGAAAACTTTGAGGATGGCGAGGGTAGAGAAGGAAGATGCGTATTCTGCTACTTGGTGTTTGCCTGTCAAGAAGCATACGTCATGAATGGCAATTCGGCATCCCAGTTCTTATGCGCCGCTGAGACATAGGCATATAGAAATCATGTTGATGAGACCACGATTGAAGCTCTCTTTTGGACCGTTGGTTTGCGGACGGTAGAGCGTGCAATGACGATATTGAATTGCACAAAGGAGCAATAACTCTGCCACGACGTCTGCGGTGAACGGCGGGTAGCGATCGCTTATCACCACACGAGGAACTCCGGGGCGGAGTATTAGCAAATGCAGAAGGAACCCCGAAACATCGGACGCTGTAGCTGAGATAAGTGTCGTCGTTTTAGTATAAGTTGTTAAATTATGCATAGACACGATTATCCAGCGACAACCGGTGGACAAGGGACCAAGTAAATATCTGCCCCCTTTCTCAAAAGGTGAAGTCGGTGGTCGAACAGGTTCCAGAAATCCTGTAAGAGCAGTAACCGGTTTTTGTGGCGTTCGCAGACATCCCTGCTAGCGACATACTGTTTGGTTGTATTCCACAATTGCTGCCAATACAAACCCTGTGGCAGGCGGTGGAGCGTTCGATCGAATACAAGGTGCCTCAATTTAAGGTCGTCGTACATGGCCCGAAGTACAGCAATGCATGCAGAGCAGACCGTCATGAATCACAAATGGCGTAGCCCGTTTGGATATGTGGGCGGCATCAATAATTGCCTTTAGTAAAGGGTCGGGCTGTTCAGTCTTGAAGATGGCGAAGTCTGGAAAGTCCGATGAGATTGCCGTTAAGTAGTCGTCTAAATCGTCATCATCTGCGCCGTAGCTCTAAGAGGGAAGATGAGATAACACGTCGGCTTCTCTGTGACACCGACCACTCTTCTAACCCAAGTGGTAGCTGTACTCTTGGAGTCGCAAGGCCCACCAAACCAACCGGTGAGCTGGGTCACGCAGTCCAACGAGTCAGCAGAGAGAATGATGGTCGGTAAAAATATTGAAATGATGGCCGTACAAATATGGTCTGAACTTGTAGGCGGCAAAAACAACAGCAAGACATTCCAGCTCTGTTACTGTATAATTTCTGTCTGCTTTCCTCAGAGTACGACTTGCGTACGCAGCAACATGTGGGCGAGCGTCGTGAAAGTGGGTGAGCACAGCACCAACATCCATACCACTTGCATCAGTATGTAGTTCGGTGAACGCCTCCGGATCAAAATAGCGGAGAACTGGCCCAGAGGTGAGCGAAACTGCAGCTGCTCGAAAGCAGTCTCGCACTGAGCGAATAATATGTAGGGAGCGTCCTACCCAAGCAGGTCGTCAGTGGACAAGCAAGCCTGGCGAAGTTTTAATAAACCTGCGCAAATAAGAGCAAAGGTCCAGGAAACTTCTGAGGTCTTTCACTGTCTTCGGCTGCCTACAGTTGGGAACAGCAGAAATCTTTTGGGGGTCTGGCCGCATATCGTCCTTGTTGCTTGTGCTCGTGGAAAGATAGGCCGAAAATAACCATATCTTCTAAATACCGTATGGAAATCTCCGCATTTGAGACCACAGATAATGGAGTCCATAAATCAGTCGAAGGTTGCTGGGGTATTACAAGAGCCACATGGCATGACTGTAAACTCAGGGTCCGTCAGGCATAACGAAAGCGGTATTTTCTGTCAGACGAGTGCATCGGTATCTGCTAGCACCGGGACCGAAGGTCAATCGACGAATAATACGAGGGCGAGTGAAGGCAGTCAACAGCGCAGTCGATGCGCCTTAAGGGATATATTCTTTCGTTGTGACGGTATTCAGGCCGTGGTAGTCGACACGAAATCTCCATGAGTTGTCTTTATTTTTTACTGCTATAAGAGGAGCTGTACATGGGCTGCTCGACTCCTCAATAACGCCTTCCAGCAGAATGTTGTCGAACTGTTCGGCGATCACTTTTTCTTCCCGTGGGAGATACACGATAGGGTTCCTGATGTATCGGAGTCGCTAGCCCTGTGTTGATGCGGTAGTGCATGCGGGATTCCGGCAACTTTCGCGGACGCTCGCATTGAGCAAAATCAAAGACTGACTTGTAGCAGGCAAGCACTTGTTGGAAAACATCCTGCTCGGAAGACGACAATGACTTGTTTATCATACGTCGCAAGCCATCCGAAAAGTTGCGCAATGGTCGACTGATGTCTGATGACGCCGCAACTGTTCGGACAGCAATTGTTACTTGCTCCTCAAATCTTCCCAATTTATATCCGACAGGCAGGGCAATAGACTCCCTAGACGTGTTCACTCTCCACAAGAAGGCATGCTCGTCGATGGGTTGAACAACATATCAAGCGACCAACACATTCACACGCTGTGGTTGCTTAGTGGCTATGGTGTTGGGCTGCTAAGCGCGTGGTCGCGGGATCAAATTCCGGCGACGGCGGCCGCATTTAGATGTCGTCGAAATGCGAAAACAACCGTGTACTTAGATTTAGGAGCAGGTTAAGGAATCCCAGATGGTCCAAATTTCCAGATTCCGCCCCTACAGCCTGCCTCATAATCAGATCATGGTTTTGGCACGTAAAACCCCATAATTTAATTCATTTCAACACATTCTTCTTACTCACGTTATTTTGTCTGGCTCGAGGAGACCTCGGTGTGATCCCATCCGGACACGCGAAGAGCACAGGGAAACAAACATCGCTGTCCGACCAGGCAGAAACAGATCTTGAGACAGTGAAAACACGTGGGCGTAATCGATCTCTACATTATCAAGTATGGCGATTGGCATCGTGCTCCGTAGTAAATTTTCTGCAGTCCCACAATCAAGTGTAGCACTGCATTCACGTAAGAAATGTACACCTAAAATAGCATCATGAGTTGCTCAGACCAATACAGTGAACCCGGCTCTAAAACTCTGTCCTCCAATTGCAACCAAAACCGAGCACCAACAAGGCGATACATTTAACCTCCAACTCCAAGAAAAGTTTATTTGCGATCACACGCGAACATAACTCTCTGTCCCACGCGACCTTTGAAGCGAATGCTGATAACATAAATAGCGGCACCATTACTGATAAGAGAAGTAGTATCTACTCCGTCTATACACATATAACTTCTTCAGCATAATAACAGACGGAGGAATTGGCGAGTCAGACCATCCCGCGACCGCGCCTCCATCGGCTGCTTCAGCAAGTTTCCCAGCTGCGGTGGTGTAAGGCTGCGCTCGGAGACAAGGGACTCATCGCACGATTGGTACGACCACTGTTGCTGCACAGGATGGACTCCAAATGGCGCGAGCGCGTCTTGTGCATGCGGCCTTGGTGCACCGAAAAACGTGGCGCTCACTGCGGGCGGCGGTGACCAAAGCGCGCAATATATCGCGTGGTACCGCAGGCGTAGCAGACCGGTAGGTCACGGTTGAAACTAATTGGAGCAGGTACGCATGACGCCAGGTATGATTCCGTAGGAGCATGTTGTGGCACCGAGTATTCCAAGGGAACACGTCGTGGTGTTCGGTAGTACTCCGTAGTATCACGACGGACTGGTGAGCACTGGCGGCGACTGAGATTCGCCAGGAGGGACCAGAAACTTGTATTGTTTAAGTGTGGTTCTTCAGATAGCGGTCGGCTATCGATGAGTCGTTTTAGCAACCAGCATGGTGGCGGTTCGGGAATGCACTCGTCGAACCCGCAAGGATAACCAGCGTCTACTCCCTGAAGCCGTGGTAACTCATCTTGAATCACTCGACGTGCGATCCCAGCGACCTCTGGCAGACATCGACGTCCAAACTTGCAACGGTGGTGACGTTGTCCAAGCGCCCGAACTTTGGTAAGATCCTGCCGGTCTTAAGAGATTCGAGCGTGTGACATTGTAGCCTGAATGCGGATGGAGTGTTCAGATTTTCTTTTGTTATTAGAAAATTGTAGACATTGCCAGCGATGTCTTTTAACAGATGCCTCACTTTGTCTTCATCGGACATATTCGTGTTTACCATTCCGCATAGCTTCAATATTTCTTTAATATACGTTGGAAATGTTTCGCCAGGCAGCTGGGCTCTGCGCGCGAGCGTGTGTTCCGCTTTCTTCTTTTTCGAATTCGACTCGCGAAAGTAGGCTTTCAATTCATGGACAAACTTTTTGAAGTGTTCTGCACGGGTTCGTGATTGTCAAATGAAAGTAGAGTGGCACCAGCGAGAAAAAAACCCAGCGTTCACAAGATGCGCTGACATAATCCACCAATTATGGCGGCTTACTCTCTCATAGTGCCTCACTCAGTGATCTACGTCTTCATGTATTTTACCTGAGAATATGTGTGGTTCTGGCGTACAGTAGCTAAGCTACCTTGGTCTCTGACTGGTTGAATCGACACCTTCGTCGACGGTGTTCGATGGCCTGCCTGCTTGGGCGTCGGCCATTCTTGTTAGCTCTGGCCAGGCACGTACGCAGGATTCTTTTTCGGGGGGGGGGGGGGGGGGCACCACCTCCACCTTCATCATCATGGTCATCATCATCAATCTGTTTTATGTCCACTGCAGGACGAAGGCCTCTCCCTGCGATCTCCAATTACCCCTGTCCTGCGCCAACCGATTCCAACTAGCGCCCGCGAATTTCCTAATTTCATCGCTCCATCTAGTGTTTTGTCGTCCTCGATTGCATTTCCCTTCTCTTGGTACCCATTCTGTAACTCTAATGGTCCAAGGGTTATCTAGGCGGCGCATTACATGACCTGTCCAGCTACATTTTTTCCTCTTGATGTCAATTAGAATATCGTCCATACCCGTTCGCTCTCTGATCCAAACCGTTCTCTTTCTCTCTTAACGTTATGCCTAGTAATCTTCGTTCAATCGCTCTTTGCGCGGTCCTTAACTTACTCTCAAATCTCTGCCCCATATGTCAGCACCGGCAAAATGCACTGATTGCACACCTTACTTTTCAATAACAATGGTAAGCTTCCAGTTAGGAGCTGGCAATGTCTGCCGTATGCGATCCAACCTATTTTTATTCTTCTGTGAATTTCCTTCTCATAATCAGGGTTCGCTGCAGGCCCGAGGGCCAGCAGACCCTCGGGCCAGCCAGACCCAAGGTTACTGCCCGTGCAAATAGGTCCAAAATCCCCGCGAACGTTCCCGCTGCGCGGGCACTATCCAAGACCTCAGACGAGGTGATAGAGACAACGAAAACAACTCCGGCATCTCAGACGTTCAAGGAACCACGCATCTCTCTCGAGCACACCGGGAAGAAAGGGAAATCCCCTATCATGGGGTCTGCAAAGGTCTTGTGAGCTAATGTAATCAATATCTCTTAGACACACAGCTTAAAACACATATGATATGGATACACAGATATTACAGTGGAATGTCAGGTTTACTCCACAGCCTAGACGATATTAAGAAGCTCTTGCATAAGCACAGTCCAAAGGTGCGGTGCGTCTAAGAAACACATTTATTCCTTCACACACGAACTTTCTCCGGCAGTATGCCATTTACCGAAAAGACCGCAACGAGGCCCTCGCCTCCTCGGGCGGTGGGTGTTGCTTGCGGCAATTAGAACTTAAAACGCCCCTAGAGGCAGTTGTGGTCCGTGCGCTACTCTTTAATAAGCTGGTCACAATTACGTCAGTATACTTCCCCCGAACTACCATCTTTCAAAAACAGAATTTCAAAGCTTTATCTATGATCTGCCCGGACCTTTTATTGTGTAAGATTTTAATGCACACAACTCTGTGGGGGAGATTGTCACTGTCATGCCAGAGGGTGTTTAGTAGAAGACTTCCTCCTCTCTACTTACTGAATACTGAATAACACTGAATAATAAAGAGTCTACGTTCTATAGCTTGGCAAATAAAACATTCTTGTCTATCAATTTAAGCATTTCATCTAGCACACTCGTGCCGTATCGGGAGTGGAACGTCATTATGAGTCAATATGCGAGCGATCATTTTCCCTTTATTAGGAACTTACCAAAACGTGATGAGTGCTCTCAACGCGTTCCCCAATGCAAAGTCGATTCAGCCGATTGAAAGCGCTTTAAAGAACTCAAGCGCGTGACCTGGGAAGCCATCTCTACATTCCTATCGATGATGCTGTGGCATATTTGACAGCGTTTATTGTTGATGCGGCGTCAGTATGTATCCCCGAATCAAATGAGTCGCCCTCCAAACGACGAGCTTCCTGGTGGAAGGAGGAGTGTAAGGAAGCTCGTAGAAATCAAAATGAGGCTTGGAGTCACCTTCGCGACACTCCAGCTGCTGAGAACTTGATCGACTTCAAGGAGATAAAGTCCGAAAGTAGAAGAACGCGCTGCCAAGCCAAAAGGGAAGGCTGGCAAAAATACGTCTCCACCATAAATTCATATAATGGCGAAAGAAAGACAAGGAACAGGGTAAACAAAATTAAATGCCGTGAAATTCATCCTCCGCCCTTAATAAATATGTAAGGAGAAACACTTCAGGGCCAACCAGATTCTCTAGGGGTGCATTTACAGTAAATTTCTAGTTCATCCTATTACTTTGATACATTCCTGATATACCTGCGAGAAGCGGAACGACTCTCTGTGGATCGAAAAGGAAACAGAAATGAACCTTACAACCGTCCATTTAACATGGCGGAATTTCAGGCTTCACTAAATTGTTCTATTAAATCTCCCCCTGGAAACGATCGAATAGTTTACGAGATGATCGAACACTTGCACCCTGAAGCACACAAAACACTCCTATCACTTTTTAACGCCATATTTTCTGCCAGCTATATTCCCACCCGCCTTGAAGCAAGAAGTTATAATTCCTATTATCGAAGAGGGCAAGGACCCGTCTTCGGCCAGTATCTACAGGCCCATAGCCCTAACTAGCTGCCTGTGCAAACTCTTTGAGAAAATGGTAAGCCGACGCCTGATCCATTATCCTGAAAGGAACAAAATACTAGACGCCTTGCAGTGCAGTTTTAGGGAGGGTAGATCCACAACAGATCACCTAGTCCGCATCGAGGCGAATATGCGCGATGCCTTCTTGCACAAACAACTTTTATTATCGGTTTTTTTAGATGTGGAAGAGGCATACGACACAACTTGGCGTTTTCGAATTCTTGATCTGGCTGGTATGGGTGTCCGAGGCAATCTATTGAGCGTGATTCTAAGCTATATCTCTAATCACACCTTCCGTCTTAGGGCTGGTAATGTGTTTTCTCGCACATTCATACATGAAATGGGTGTACCACAAGGTGCTATGCTTAGCTGCACTCTGTTGTGAAAATTAACTCGTTATGGGGGGTCATATAACGCACAATGTTCTGTGTATGTGAATGACGTACAAATACGATTTAAATCATATAATATTTATATCTATGAGGGACATGTACAGCTTGGACTAAATAAAATATCAAAGTGGGGTGACGAGAATAGATTTAAACTAAACGCTCAAATAAAGCACATGCGTTCTTGAAAAAAGACAGGCACACTGCCTGACCCCGCTGTCTATCTTAATTGACAACGGTTATCGGTCAACCGCGAACATGAATTTTTAGGAATTGTCTTAGACTCCAAAGTAACGTTTTGTTCCTCACCTTAGGTATCTGAGAGCGAGGTGTCTGAAGACAATGAATTTGCTCAAGCTCTTATCTCACTCCTGTCACTTGACAGGAGATGCCTTTTCTGCCTCGACAAAAGCCTTATACGGTCCCGCCTCGATTACGGAGCTATATAGTATATAACTCTGCTGTGGCTAGGGGTTTGAAGATGCTTGATTCAGTTAACCACTTGGGTGTACGTCTAGCTACAGGTGCTTTGAGGTCTAGTCCCGTAGAAAGCCTGTACGTCGAATCTATTGAATGGTCACTATATCTCTAACGGGCATATCTAAGTTTTTCTTACACTTTCAAGGTTAAATCAAACGTGGCGCATCTATGTCAGTCATCTATTTTTGACATGTCTACTGTCAGGCTGTTTCATAACCGCGCAGCTATTAGGGCTCCATTGAACCTTCGTTTGGAAGGAATGGCAGAAGACACAGGCGTCCCAATTCTAGAGAATGCCGTAATGGCTCCCACTCGCCTGGCCCCACCGAGGGAATGGCAGGCCATTCAATGCGACATCTCTTATGTATGAATGTGAAAGCGTGCGCCGGAAGCACATATACAGTCCCATTTTCGTGAACTCCAGGACAAGTATACTTCTGTACAGAATACTATACAGATGCTTTCAAGTCCGCTGCTGGTATTTCTTATGCAGCTCTAGGGACTTTCATTTTCAACATCCGCTGTACTAAACCCACACACAAGTATCTTTACAGCGGAAGCCTACGCTATGCTCTCGGCTATTCAACACATAAGGCGCACAAATATCGCTAGCTCGATTGTGTTTACAGCTTTATTAAGTTTACTAAGAGCCCTCATTATCCTAGTAAAGCATAAGAACTCCGTTTTAGTGAGTTGTACAGCTTGCTGTGCTCCGCATATATGTACGGCCAAGTGACTGTCATATGCTGGGTGCTTGGCCACAAAGGCATCAAAGGCAATGTAGGTGCTGATTAAAATTAAACTAAATTATAGGGTTTTACGTGCCAAAACCACTTTCTGATTATGAGGCACGCCGTAGTGGAGGACTCCGGAAATTTCGACCACCTGGGGTTCTTTAGCGTGCACCTAAATCTAAGTACACGGGTGGCTGATTAAAATGCTACGTCAGTAACGTTTAGCGATGCAGATGCAAATATTCCCAGACTTGCCGCAGACCTAAGGTCGTTTCTGCGCCGTGTGCTGAGGAATAGCACGGTACAAGGAAGTACTTGTTTGCCGATAAAAAATAGGTCGCACTAACAGAACGTTTACGCTCTTACGTTTTGACTGGGAGCGATACTACGACTTGGAGCAAGTGCGGTATTATTCTCACAGTTCTTCATGTTCTTATTCAGTGCCCTACAGTAGAAGCAGAAAGGAAAAAGTATTTCCTTTCTGTATACCGCGAAAACGTAGCTCTACACGTGGCATCTTTTCTTAGCAATGAACCGCTTTTTAATCTGCAAATGGTCTTTTAGTTTTTAGCTGAAACAGACACTGAAAATCATTTGACTAGGTTATTTTAGCACGTGATTAAAAGCCCTGGTATGCCAGAGCACGTTTGAAGATCCTGCACCACTTTTATGTTTTATTTAATTATGTTTTTTAATGTAATTGAGTTGACCACAGCCCACATCACTAGCTAGTCAGTGTCATTATTTTAGTATCTATATATCTTACGCCATTTACAGCGACAAGTTTTAGGCCCTGCTACAGCCATGCCACATGTGCCACGCAGAAAACATTGTCCGCGCCATCAATAATTAATCTAACAAAACTATTTGTCATGGCGCTCTTTCGCCATACACAGTTGACTACGTACCGTATACAGCACTCAATAAATATATGATGAAATATGAAGGATGTTCTAGAACAAAGCAACGCGTTATTTGATTATTTGTGTCTGCACGAAAAAGATCCATAACTCCGTAACTTCTATACAGAGTGTCAAAACGTGCAATGACAGAAAAATCAATTACCGCAGGAAATTGTATCATAAGCGGGGACCTTTATCTATCACTGTGAGTACAGCTTATAAAATTGGGGGCGCTGAATGACGTAAGTTTTGCCTTGTGAAATGTAAAAGGACTTCATGAACGGCGTCTTTTCTGATTCACCGACAAATAACAAGTAATCTTCTCAGAAAAAAAAAGAACATTAAAATGTTGTGCGAAGATCTATATCTTTATGTTAGACATTTTGAAAAAGCAGCTACTAACGGTGATGTTTGAAGGTAGACATTTGAAAAAGCAGCTACTAACGGTGATGTTTGAAGGTCGCAAAAAATATGCTCATATGCTTATGCTTATGCTAGTAAGCATACGCAAATATGCTTACTAACGGAGATGTATACAGTTTTATTTACCTTTATCCTACGCGACATGAAAAACATGCAAAAGTTCTGTTTACCCGCCGCAAAAGTCACAACTTTATTCTAGCCAAAATTATATGTGAATAAACTACACCACTTTCAACATATACTGAAATGCAAATTCCAAATAAGGGGCTGCGCAGTTTGAGACTTCTATATAAGCAGCAATGTCAAGAACGAAGACGGTGTTCAATGCTTGGCGAAGGAGGAATGCAGATAATAGGTGTCTGCATAGGAAACTACCAACGTGTCAACTTTTAGGGACTCTTTACCTCTTTCGTTACAGTGGCACCAACTCATTATGGAGGGTTGGCCAAGAAGAGGCACGCATATAATGAAACATACCGAACGGCTAAATCAAACTCCAAAAAAGTAAATAGAAATGGGCAGTGGCTTAGCTCGGCTATGCCAGGATATACGTAGCGAAAGCTAAGGCTATGGTTAGCCTTAGTTAATCTGGATTGCAAGTCTAGGTTAGTCTGGTTGGCTAGCTATGCTGCGGCGTTCAGCCAGTCGTTCGGCGCGCTGTTCGTCTGTTTCCTGGGCGATTCGTTTCCTCTTCATCTCGTTCCGATGTCAATTCCAGGCCTCCTTCTGCTTATCAGAATTGTCGCCGTGCGCCTCAACTGTGGTTGCGGCGCACGCGGGTTCTCCTTTTCAATCCTCCGACATGTTATCAGGCATGCGACGCAGCTGGCGGAGAGAGTGGAGGCGAGCGCAACAACGAGTAACGCGGCGTGACGTCATACCAAACGGAGGCAGCGGAAAGGCGCGGCGATGCGCAGCGGCGGAACACCTGTGGCTGGGTGCTACTAGTGGCGCATGCGCAGTAGTGGCTAGAGAGCGAGCGAGAGAGAGAAATATCCGCGGCGAGGCACGCGTTGTAACGCCATGTGCCTCATCGGAGCCCCGCCACGGCGAAATCGCACGTTCGTGGCCAGTAAAGCTGTCGCTTTAAAGAAATCGTTAAATGTCGCCATGACTGCTATATCGCCGCTGCTGGCGACGGTCCACCGTAACCTATACAACCTAGACAACGTGCTGGCGTCTCTACGAATGCTCGTCCCATCGGCGCGTCCACCGAGCTATGGAAAGGTGAAACATCGGAAGTTGGCAGTAGTCACGTGGCTTCGCATCTGCCATTTCCTCCTCCGAGAGCGAATCACACGTTCGGCTTGCGCGCTTGTCCTTTACCTCTGAGTTCGGGGAACGTTGGACCTGCCCAACTCTGCTTCGGGGGCTGGAGGCGACCAGCCGAAGATACCATAAGAAACAGAAGGCAAGCGAAGGTAACTCACTATAGGGCCAACGCGCGGTGCAGGCAAACCGCATGTGCGTTCCAGTCAATGCCGATGACTGGACGGCGCGCACTATGCCTTCCCACCTATGCTCGGGCCGCGCGCTCCGCTGTTCACGTTTCATTTTACCCTGATAGTGCGTGCGTCACAGGCGAAAAATTATTTTATTCTTACTATGCCAAGATTTATAAGCTTTCTTTAGTTCTACTACGCTACACACTGTAACAGTGGGCGCAGTTACAAGGCTTACGCAGCTACTAATAGAGACAGAGGTATTGAGAGCTATTAGAGTCGACAAAGCAACTCGAACCACGAAAAAGGAAAGCGATACTGCGTTTACGTTTATGACAATGCTGCAGAAGACAAAAGCGAAAAATGTGCAATCCAGCTGTCGCGCAATATAAAGAACACCTGGTTTATTATTTGCTATTAAGTAGAAAAAGAAAACTAAGATCGGGATATTTGGTCGTCTCGAATAGGGGAAGTCGATATTCCGAACATCTACTTATAAGGCCGGACTCTTTCGCTAAATTCAAAACGACAGGCCACCCTAGTCGATGCATGCGCGGATAAGTTGAAGGATGGGATTGTCGCAGACAGGTTAACACTTGTCTTTTTTTTTCTTTTTTTTTTCGCAGAGTGGAATGAGTCGGGGGGGGGGGGAGTGTGTAGATCCACTATACGTATGCCCGCTAGTCCGGAAGCACACGCAGAAACCTGGGTCAGTGAAATACAGAGACGACAAGGACAAGGAGGTCGTGCCAGCGGTAAGTGCGGGAAAGTGCCTTAGCAAATCATAGAGACAGAAAGCCTAGAAATAGTCAAAATTATTTTCAACAGATGACTATGTGTCAGCACGTTGGTGGCCAGCTATTCATAGCAAAATTATGAGCTCATTTTAGCATTCACTGTTTTGTACATGAGGTAGTATAATTTGAGGGTGATCAAAACACAACGTTCGCTATATATAAGGAAGCTTAGACCATCTCACAGCGGCAGACAACTCTTTGACAAGTTCCACTGTGTACGTGGAGTAAACGGGAGAGGACAAGGACATATAACTACCGCAAAACGTGCAGCTTTTCGATTTCTCTCTAGCAAGCGGAATTCCTAACGCGGTAAATCCTGCTGAAGGGTAAGGCAAATTCCAAGAATTTAGAAATTTGAAGCGTACGATGGCAGATATTTAGTCGTGCACACAAGGGAAAGCTCCAAGCAATAAAGAATTTAGCCTGGTAATGAAAAAGCAGTACACCCGTTGGAGCGCTATTATATTGTCAGGGCCTTCAGCTGGATGCGGGGGTCAATGTCAAGGACACCCTGCCAGTGGTAAGGGCAGAAAGGTGCCTTAGTCAATAATTCAGATAGAAAGGACCGAAATCATCAAACGTAGTTTTAATAGATGGTCGGGATGTACAATGACACTTACAATGATAGATTTTCAATGAGACACGGATCTGAAGGAGCCCAAGCAATTAAGAATTTAGCCTGACAACGAAAAAACAATACAAACGTTGGATCCACATTATATTGTAAGTGCATTTAACTGCACACATGGGTTAATGTGAATGTCGCCCTGCTAGCGGTTAGTGCAGAAAAGTTCCTTAACCTATGCTAAAGATTAATTAAGGGAAAATGAGACATCCACCCAATCGTAGCAATTGCTACAATGGAAATCCATACGGGTTCCTTGAAAGAAAAGCGTCGCAGTTGAAGAAAAATTCGTGCTGGTCCGGGACTCGTATTTGGTACCACCGACTTTCCGGGGCAGCGGCTCTACTATCGATCTGAGCTAACCAGGCGGCTAGCAGATGGCAGGGCGACGCCGAATATGTCAACAACTCGAAGCAAAGGCAAGAGTTTGACGTAATAGTTCTGCGGAAAACCAGAAGGGGGAGAGAAGTAATAATGCAAGAGATAGAAAAGGCAGAAATCCTCAAAAGTGTTTTCAACAGATAACCTGAATGGAGAATGACATTTACGATGACACGCTTTCAGTCATGCACACTAGTAAACGCTCATAAGCAATAAAGAATTTAGCCTCACGTTAACAATCAAAAACATATACAAAAATGTATAGGCATCTCATTTATAACATCCGAGCAAAAATATATTTCCTGCTCCATTGAACTGATGCGATATCTTGAGGACCCATACCCATATGAGGAACCCGTATGAGTTTCCTTTGTAGCAAGAGCTACAATTGGGTGGATGTCTCATTCTCCCTTTGTTAATTATTTCCCTCCACTTTGCAGGTCTCCCGCAGAACTATTACGTCAAACTCCTGTCTTTGTCGGTAAATTCAACTTCGGTCTGCCATTTGCTAGCCGCCTGGTTAGCTCAGGTGGTAGAGCGGCTGCCCCGGAAAAGCGGTGGTCTTAGGATCTCTAAAAGCTGTAACTTAAACCTGAAATTCTCATATCGTCAAGGAAGGCACAAAACACATTGTGCCACCAGCTAAGCTTATTTCTTGACCTCACCTATTCCTCCGTTTCTAATTTTCCCCTGCCTACTACTCAATTTAATATAATATTTAACGCTTTTACGCGTATATGAACTGTACGACCCCTTTTACCGTATGCGCCTGCCCCCGCCGGCTTTTGCACATGTCGCCCTGCTATTTGTTACTGCGGTTTCGGTCCCGCCCTTTCTTTTCTTGTCTGTTTTTATTTTGTTTATTTGAAATGCACTCACCAACACATTTCCAAGTCCCAAGGGCCAGGATACCTTATTCGGTGCCTCCGCCACACAGGGTGTCGCCAATTCTGTATACCGCTGTGACGACGCCTACGTTATGCTGCTGGGGCTACAGTCCTTTGAAAGACCAAGCCCCTGCCCTACAGCTATGCCATGCGTTGCACTCCAGACTCCTTGTCGCTGTCTTAACTCTTTCAAAGTTACCCTAGGCATTCCTGCTACGCTACTCAAGTTCTTTCAACTGATGTATTTTTGGGACTTTTTTGATACTCGCGCATTGGCCGGCTGACCCACTCTTCTAAAGCCACAAAAGCATGCCGCCAACGACACCCTTGAATGCTCCCTAACCGCTCGCTCCCCCAACACCCTCCTATGCCCTTCTTGTTCTTTTCTTGCTCTCTTTTTGCCTCTTGGTATCCTTTTTTTTTCTTTTTTTTCTCCCCGCTTTCCCACTAAAGGTTTACGCTGCCACAATCTGATAGAATGCTATATAAGCTAAGTATTGCTTGCGGTGAACTTTTCAAGCATTTGAAATCAACAGCCTTAGTATAATATAACTATACTATCGTTGCTAATGCGCTTTAGTTGTAAGTCAACTTGTGATAGAATGCCTATCTTAATACAGAAAGTAGTCTGCAAACCCACCATTGGTGAACAACGCCAATATGAGCCTTACTCGCAGGCACGGTGGTAGAATCGTCCGTGCGGCTAGGTACGGCAACGTTTCAAGTAGCGTGCCTGCCGCGAATGTTTCCAAAAATTATTGACTTGAAGCCGGCCGTTCATTAAGCACTTATCTTCATACAAGAAACTTAGGGATTTAGGATAATGAATCTTTGTAAACAAACCGGCATTGCGACGCCTCGAGGCAGAACGAGCGGAGGATGCCATCTTGTATTGGTTCGTTTTCAGCTTTGATCCGTAATCTTTTCCAAGCAACTTAGAAAAGCTCGACCCTCTGTGATATTGTTTCCTACTCGGAACATTCGTGCTCAGAAAACCTTGTGAAACGGTTTTGGGGCATTAAATGTAGTGTCACCGACCAGAAGAACCATAAAAGCAAGGACTATGGAAGGTGGAGCTTACGACCATCCCGTAAGCATATGCGCGCCAAGAAGGTCATCGTCAGCTCAGCTCCCTTCCTTCTCGCCTTCTTGCGCTCTCGAGTGTGAAAAAAACTGCCGGTATTCAAATTCTCTGACAGGACATGACGCCTTCACTGCGGTTTGATTAATGATTAGGCAAAACATCCATGAACATGCTAGTCTTGTCGATGCGTTATTTTACTTTTGCAGATGCAATGACCTTACTTCTAAGATTTTATCACTTCATGAAATGGCTGCAAACATTTCTGTCCCTTCGTTCATCGCTCTCTGTCTAACTCACTTGCACTGAGCGTCAGCCTAAGCGACCGACGGCTCTGAAGATGTTATAAAGATTAAACGCTCTGACTGCTGCATGGTACAGGTACTCTGCTTTGATTTATTTTTTTGGTTTTTGATTGTTTCAGTCACCCCTGCCTAGCGACCCCTTACTTGTGCGTCACGAATTGACGTATTCACATTTGAGTCTCCCTCTCTTCAAAGGCAATAGCCTTTTTCTTCCAGTAGCGATGAAATATGTATGAATACCCATTAACTTTGACGAAGCTTTACAAATATACGTTTGAGCTCGCGCTGCTCCATTAGACTATCATTAGCAAGACTATTTGCCGCCGAAAGCACTTGTGTGCGTTCCCACAGAGAAGTCAGTCCGCGGTGACTTACGAATGCCCTGATTATGTAGGCGAACAGCCGTAGCAGTAATGTCAGTGCATGACCTTATTAAGCGGAGAAGTAAATGCAGCTTCACATTAAAAAAACGTGTCCAGCGACTGCCCGGCAGTGTTGACACACGTATCCTTAAAGTATGCATAAAATCAAACATGGCGATGACGACAGCGCATAAAAGTGTTGTGCGAATTTGTGTGAATTTACCAGAAATAATACATTTTTTTTTCGTTTTGCCTTATCCTTCCGAACCTCTTCTAGTGTGTACCGTAGATGAAGCACCTAAAATGCCACTGCGCTGCACACACAAGTACTTTCAAGCGACGCGTCTTCCCTGCCTTATGCGATATCATAGATTAAACCGACGTATTTTTCTGTGAGGAACCCCGCACCACGTTCTCTGTAGTTTCGTGCCGTTCACCGAAGTTTCGGTTAAGACTTTGCGTTCTCTGCTTCCACACGGGAACCCTCTTGTTTGTATCCCTGCTGGCTCTTGTGAACTGCCCATCTTCCTTGTCCGTGACGTCGCAGCGAAGTTGCCTTCGCTGGCGAGAAAAATGACTGCTCTCAATAAGTCGGCGCGGGCTTTCAGTCAATCATTCACTCAATAAATAAATAAATAAATAAATAAATAAATAAATAAATAAATAAAAAAATAAATAAATAAATAAATACTTATCACTAACACAACAACAACTGTACACCGGTAAATACATACGGGTCCCGTACAGACGTACCCCCTGCAGTTGTTAACATTGAAACTTCTTATCTATGCGCAGGGGAGACATGCTATGTGATACATTACAATAGTATTATAGCGAAGATAAAACAAATAGGGAAATCAATAGAATAAATGCAACGAAACAGCTCAACATTTTTCTCCGTTTGTCATAGTAGTCATCATAAAAGACACAGAATGCAGCAGGTACAGATTGATATGTACATCTTTTAACAATTATGCGTACACACCTAAAACAATGAATAAAGGGAAAATCCGACATCCACCCGTTCGTAGCAATTGCTACAAAGGAAACCCATACGGGTTCCTCGAAAGGAAAGCCTCAAAGTTGAAGAAAAAAGAATTCGACAAATTCGACTTGGCTCTGCCATCTGCTAGCCGCCTGGTTAGCTCAGATGGTAGAGCGGCTGCGCCGGAAAGGCGGCGGTCCCGGATTCGAGTCCCGGACCAGGACGAATTTTTCCTCAACCTTGAGGCTTTCCTTTCGAGGAACCCGTATGGGTTTCCTTTGTAGCAATTGCTACGAACGGGTGGATGTCGGATTTTCCCTTTATTCATTGTTTTAGGTGTGTACGCATAATTGTTAAAGGATGTATAGATATTTTAGGTGATAAAGTTTTCAGAAAACTCGAGGATGCGGATCTTCTTATCAAACGAAATTCTTGCTTCGCATTATCAGGGGCTCTTGTCCCTCTGGATTTCAACCACTACAACATTCGCTGGTGCACTCAAAGATCCCGTAGCTGTAAAATAGAACAATTGCGCCGGAATACACGGACGATACACGCACAGTTGGTCATAGTGAAACCTTAAATTTAGCATAGAACCTGCTTCTGAATGAAAAGCTGCATTATCTTGAGCTGTATAACCTGCAGTTGTTTGTTATGTCGCTGTTTATATAGGTGGAGAGGAAGAATGGTTATTATTCTGGCGACGAACACTCTTAGTGGTACGATTGTCTGCTTTTGTGTGCTAAACACGATATGGAAGTTGCTCTATTCAGCACCCAAAATTTTACCTATGGTACAAGTTGTGTTTTCTTCCGTTAAACACTTCATGTGATATGGTAAGCTATAAAATCTGGCTAATGCGCGTAAATATAGATAAACCGTTCATGGCTTCAGAAAAATTCGATAAAACAACGCGTTAGCTGCAACACGCCCATAGATCGCAAGAACCTTTCAATCTGTTGAGCGTAATTACAAATGGATGACTAACACGGTTACCTTCTCAGAGGAGTCAAAAATTCAGAGCGGTTTATTTTTCTTACCATAAAAATTGCCTGCTCGCGTTTAGTTCATAAATATGGCTGTACTTTACCAATAAATAGGTGGGATTATTTACGCGGACGTCACACCGAAAATCCTCTTGACACGTTCCTTCTGTGTGTCCGAAATTTGCTATTCTAGCCTTGAAATCTGGTCTTATTTAATTTCGCACGGAGAGGTGTCCCAGCGCCGCGTCGTTTTCCACGTGTGAGTATTCCTTACTGAAATCAGACCTGTTTCCTTAACCGTGTCAAATGTATTAACACGCTTCCTATATTTGGTGACAGCATATGGTGGCATTGTAAACACGCAACTCTCCAACCTAAAAAAAAAAATTATACACCGGTCAGCCAGTTACCTTTCTTTATTTCTGTTTTTAAATCTATTTTAGATCATGGAAGCGCGCAGATGAGGTGCAGTGTGATTTCTTGAGATTATTATGTTGCCACCGAGTAAAGCTGCAATTATTACGCATCTATTGGCGTAAAAAACAATAAAGTTCCATACTTGAAAGGGCAGGCATATCCGTAAAGTTGTACACAGTTCTTCTCCAACCGTTATAGACACCAGCAAGGTGCGTATGTGGCGCGCAATTTCCTATTTGCAGAGCTTAAAAACAAATAATAATATAGAAGTAAGTAGCGAGTTGTAAAAATAAGAACGGTGCGTAGCTAAATCCTCTCGCACGCATCAGTGATACCTTTAAAATCTAAAATTCGAAGATCTAAAAATTGCTGAAATACAGAAAATTAAGATATATAAAATATTTATGATTAAAGTTGTTTAAAATCTCTGTATTAGTCACAATGACAAATTTGCAACTTCCAGCACTAAAAGCATACAAAACGGTTTCAGATGCTTTGTCGCAGCACGTTGTACTTCTCTAGCCATGCAAACGCCTTCATCACGTATATTTGTCGACATAAGAACGTATGCCTGCACGCAATAACGTACTGCAAGCTAAAATATTAGGGAATCAGTACATAATCAATATTAAATACCTTATTAAGTGTTCAAAACTGGCACCAGAAGGAATGTGAATGTTCTAGTCAGGCAATATCTCTTCCAATTTCTCAAGGACCATGCATTTCAATGCCACCATTTCAAATCTTTGTACAGTAAAATAAGGAAAGAGACTCCATGGCGACTCAATGGCTATGGTGGCTTATTGCTGAGTTCGAGGTGGTGAGTTCTATTGCCCGCTGCGGTGGCCACTTTCGACGAGGCTGGAATGCAACCCCCCCCCCCCCCCCCCCCTTCACTGTGCCTTGGCTGCAAGTTAAAAAGAACTCAGTGCCCTTCCAGTCTGTGAAGAAGGATGACTAGCGAAGCTGTGTATTTGGGCCCTGAATGGCGAACTGTCCCTCCACCGCGAGTCGGGCCGGCATTGCACTATGTTTCGGGTAGACTCACGTATGGGGAGTGCTTAATGCCTGGAGCGCTGTAACGTAAAGCTATTCCAAACTTTTCTATTCCAATTCTGCTTTCAGCCCTTCATGATTGGTAAAAAAAAAAAAACACTTAACCTGTCTGTCATGTGATGTCACGAAAACCGCGAAAACGTCCCATCAAATAATATATGCCCGCACTGATTATGCATGATTAGGCTGAAAAAAAAAAGTGTTCTGTCTGAATCGACGCTTTCTTTGTCATTAGCCATATGCTGTTGGTCAAATTTTTTCAGGACGTCACGCGACGTCACAAAACCGTGAAAACTCACTGCGTCAAAGTGAGGTGTACGCGTTAAAGATGAATTATTATGCCGAACAAAAGTGAATATTCTTCGAAATAGCCAGACACTGCCCCGTTCCGAAAGGAATAGCAAATGGCTGCCTCCGATCGCTCAGGCACTGGCTACTCGCACCTGCCGGAGAGCATGGGTTTATTTGCGTACAAAAAAGCTTTTTGCGGGGTCATGTAACGTTTTCGAGCACTTTCGACATGTTTACGACGTCATTGTGCGGACTCTTCTTTGCTGAGAATCCGTTTTAGCAGCATTCTTAACCTTCGGTTGCATGCCAGCGCGATGTTCGCCCAGCCACCACAAGCTAAGTAAGGGAAAGCGGACCAATCGCAGACGCCGGCACCATCCTCTTCATCCGGTTATCGATTTTCAATGCACTAGCTCAGCCCCATCGAATCCCTATCCACTTGAGCGTGCTCCTCGCTTCTTGTCATCCAATTAGATAAGACAAGCCGCTCAGTCTTGGCAATGTTATTCGTTCTTAAAGCAAACAAACGTGACCTCCTGTAAATGAGGAGCGCGTTTGATTGGGTTATTCAGACACCACTGCGGGTCACCGCCCGATGCTTGCCTCAGCGTTTACGCAAATTTGATGTCAGGAGATTGGAATAACAACAGATTAGAATAGTTCTACGTTATAGGGCCTCCACTTCACCTCCGCAGTTCTCGGCCTGGCATCGCACTATCTTTGGGATCGTCTCACGTATGTCGAGTGCTTAACGCCTCCTTTTTTCACCGCGGGTCGGCCCGGCATTGTACTATTTCGGGATTTTTTTTCTACACGCGGACACGATATTTGGGAAAGTAACCCCTAACATCTTCACTATACAACTCAGTGCCTTTCCACTCAGCGACTAAGGAGGACCAGCGAAGTTGTGCACGTAGGCCCCTTAATAGCAAACTGCACATCCGCCACCGGTCGGCCCGGTATTGCACTATCTTTGGGAATTGCACGACCTTCGGGATCGGTCCGCGTACGAAAAATTGTTGGTCTACGCGCGGGCGCCCTCCGACTGATCATAGCCCTATAGCGCTTCGCTGTAAAAAAATTTCAAATAGGTCAAACTAACCATCAATCCTTCACTATGGCGCCCATCATATTCCATAATAGAGTTCAGACATGGTAAAATTCCTGCGTTTTAGCCATGGAACATTGGAAATGTACAGCTTTCCCCAGAAAATTACCAGATCTCCGTATGGCCCTTCCACTCTGTGAAGAAGGATGACTAGCGAAGCTTTGCAATTAGAGTATCACAAAAATATATAAAGAGACGTAAATCTCAACGTTTAAAAAAGCGAGCGACGAAAACGCCAAGGCATGGTTGCGAACAATCACGCATCAACTTCATTAAGACGTGACACGTTGCCACCAGTTCTCGTGAAACATATGTAGTTACAAACAAAAGAAATTCACATGCCTTTTCACATACCATTTCACATGCCAACGTGCCTTTTCTTTGTCGTCAGAACACGCATGAAGAATGAGCATTGCTACCTTTACATCCTGGAGAGAGACGGTGAAGGGAATTTATCTTAAAATGCGCATGGCTAGTTGTTTCATAGCATAACGACTTGTTACGCAATCCTAAGCGTCAGACGTGCACGTCTTGCAAAATCTCAGAAAGTAGAACTAAGGATGTTCCAAAATTTATTTGTGCTGTTTTGGTTCAGCCACGTGAAAGAGGTTTTATTGTCGAATTGCTGTGTTTATAATAAAACATGCGGTTTCACTGCCACCTGACCTATGCATAAAACGGCTCCTTGGTTATTCTGCTTAAAGTTCTCTCACGTACGCCACGTACCACGTCGCGCCGATAACGAGCATATGCATGCGTATTCTCATAGCGAGGCATTAATTATAACTGGTATCGCTAAGACAATTAGCATACACTTAATTATATTCTTCCAAGTTTGGTAGTCGCACTAGGAATTGAAATACCAAAATCATTATGTGCAAGCTGTCATTATCATAAGGTGACTAAATGTCTTCCCCTTATTTTTATTTCGACTAAATGACACCTTTGTCACCTGAAGCATTGTCAAATTATCGGAGTGCACGTGTGTCAGAACATTTCACGTGGTACTGAGGCAAACGTTTACATCGTAATTTGCGAATGCGTGCTGACGTCAGTGAGAAATGACTTTTTGGTCTGTGACCTCAGGTATTAATCAAGTTTCCTGCACTAAATTTTCAAATGTTAGCACTATGCAAGCAGCAACATAAGCGTTATCACTTTGAAACTGCAGAAATGTGATTAAGAAGGGATCTTTTCATTTTATCAATCTCTTATCCTTCAAGCGATACATGGTGATGATGCGCCACGCAGTCATAGCATTTACTTTCGGAGTCGCTGCTGCCAGTTTTGACTACAGTGGCAGGGCTACGTATAAAGATGTATTGGAGGTAAGGAAATAAATTTCTCTTGTTATCCGAATGTTCTTGACAAATTAGTCGCTATATATTTTTGGCCTGCAATTTGCATTCATTACAGATGACTGTTTATAACTGCTAGCATTTCGGTGTCTCAGGCAATCTAAAAATAAAAGCAGGAGGATGCGTGTGAAAATGTAAAACTATTCTGATCTCTTTTTATTTCAAATCTGTCATTATCCTTCCATGATAGGTCAAAATTATTAGAGTCCAGCCCATATGGGCGGGACCTGGCCCTCTTAATCTATCAGAGACAGCTAATGGTGGATCTTGGCTAAAATATTTGGCAGAACCGATGTCGCGATAACTGTGGATGGCAATGCGTTTAACATTGAATCCTTATAGAGACATATTGTATTGCCACCATCCCGACGAGTTATGTATAAGGCGTGCACACTAGCGTTACTCTTCTTCCGCGCTTTCCTAAGAACACTCCGCGGCGTCTAGGGCCGCCATCGCGAAGCGTGGACGTGACGTCCGAAATGCATGGGACGCCTGTGCGTGTAGAAACGCGTCATGCGGCAAACGAGTTCCTGTCTCGTGCTTCTTTCTGGACACGCTGCGCCATCTAGTGGCACTGTCGCGAAGTCCGCGCGTGGCCTCCGAGACGAGAAGCGTGGCACGCCGGTGGAAGCGAAAGTTGACAATTGTTCCTTTGCTCGCCTCACGCCAAGTTACGCATACTCAGTGACCAAAGTTAGCGACAAGTTCATTGAAGAGTGGCATTCATAGCGCTGCTCGCGAAATCGTACACATGAAAGACGCTCATGCAAGAGCGGCACATACAAAGTGCATTGTTGCCTGAGGCTGCTAAAGCGTCGAGTTGCTGTCCTTGAGGAACCTTGTGCAGTGGTTTCCTTCAGAAGAGTTTGTTGAGGAACCCTTGTGTAGCTATATTTTTTTACTATTACGCCGCCTGATTCTGTTCAACTTTGAAAACCTCTTTTTTTCGGGAGAACTATCTACTTTTTGTAAAATATAAGGTATCATCCGTAAAACCTTACAACGAGCTTAATTTGTAAACATCAGGAAGAAGTTGGGAAAGTTAAACAGTAAGCTTGTTACTAGCATATCAGCTGCACAAATACCCGCTAGTTAATTTTTTCAGTCAAAGAAAAATAAATTCGCATTACGGGTTACATAAATGTTGTGTTGTTCCAATGTGAATAGCTTGTGAGGTAAAACTTACCTGTTATTTGCGTTCTTTCAGTTCTTTAGCACCAATGACTCAATTATTCTCTACAACAGAAGCTACTCACTCAAAATTGGGAACTATGATCCGATGTGTATCTCCAATAGAGTTACGAAGCGGGATGGCAGCTTGATACGTGTGTACCAACGCTACGACTACGGTACACCTAGGTAAGCAACGATTGCTTGCTATCCTATCTAGTAGAATTAAATGTGAACTTGAATATATGCATACTGAAGTATTTTGTAACGTGCCGCTTCATCTCTTCGCCGAATTCGTCTGCGAAGATGGCAAGAAAAAATAAACGTTGAACGTCTGTGATGTTGAATTCAATCGGGTGGACGTTTACTGGAGTAAAACCAAGAAGGAACTCTGATGAAGGAGAGGCGGAACGTAGCCCAACATCTCTTTCTCTCAGTGCACTGCTATGATAGAAGTTTGACAAAACACATGACCTTAACAGCCTAACGATAAATCCTTCTACATTCAGAAGATGCTATCGCCAGTTGATGCTCAAGTCCGTAGTGCTTAGTTATTCAGGTGGCGCTGCAACCCTTCCGCTTAGAATTACAGACGAACAGAAGAAGAAAACGCATGTGAAAATACTTCGGCAAAACCCATCTAGTGATAACAGTCGACGTTAGCACGATTAGCAATCAAGCAGTGTTGCGGCAAACTGTATTTCTAAGACAGCTTTACTGATAATCTGTAGTGTGGGAAGTAGGCTACGAACGCAAAATGCGACAATGCACACTGTGCCACCACGGACCCCAGCGTTCAACCTTGGGAGGCCGGAACGAAGGTTACTCTAAGTGCGGCCTATTTATCCTAGCCAATATCTTCGTGCTGGTTTCTACGGACAATAGACCAGCTATGCTATAGCCTCGTAGGGCGAATGTCAGCCAGGCGGCTACTCTAGACACCAAGTGCGACCTTCTAGTAAAGGCTGCGGAAAACGGGAAAGAGTGACTGCATTTGCTGTAGGTGTTCCATATTGCTGTGTATTTAGATGTGTCCTTGACCCATCCTCTCAGGTGTTTGCTTTACCTGTGTTCTTACCGCATCTGCTGAGAGGGATTTACAAAAGTTATTCGTCCGAGCAGCACTGTGCTGTCGTTTGCTGCACCAACAACCAGTGAACAAGGAGGCTGCTCATGCAGGATCCCTGCGGTCAACGTTCCCGGAGAAGCAAGAAGTTTGTGTTTGTGTGGAGTGCATTCGGCTGTGCAAGCAAGGTTCCTGCGGCGCCTTCAGAGTGAGCCCTGATGACTTGATGGCCTCTAGTACTGTCACAAGCCGCCTAAGGTGATCGTAGAAATTTCCGGCGAAGACGACGACGTCATCCAAGCAAAGAAGACAGGTCTGCCATTTCAATCCTGCTAACACCGTGTCCATGACGCGCTGGAACGTAGCAGGCGCCGAGCACAGTCCGAATGGCATGACCTTGAACTCGTAGAGGCCGTCTGGCGTGATGAAGGCGGTCTTTTCGCGATCTCTCTCGTCGACTTCTATTTGCCAGTAGCCAGACTTGAGATGCATCGACGAGAAGTATTTTGCGTTGCAGAGCTGAACTAATGCGTCGTCTATCCGTGGAAGGGGGTATACGTCCTTCTCCGTGAGTTTGTTAAGTCGATGATAATCGACGCAGAAACGCAGGGTTCCGTCCTTTTTCTTCACTAAAACAGCAGGAGACGCCCATGGGCTTTTCGACGGCTGGATGATGTCGTCGCGCAGGATTTCCTCGACTTGTTCTCTTATAGCTTCACGTTCTCGCGTCGAAACTCGCTAAGGGTTTGGCGGAGTGGTCGAGCGCCCTCTTCGGTGATTATGCGATGCTTCGGGACTGGTGTTTGTTGAATCATCGATGACGTCGAAAAGCAGCGTTTGTATCGTCGGAGCAGACTTCTGAGCTGTTGCTGCTTAATCATGAGGAGACTTGGATGTATGCGTAAGTATGGTTCGGGAACTATGGTCGTGGGGGTAGATGCGGCGGAATCCGAGAGGACAAACGGATTACTGGTTTCCATAATCTCCTCGATGCACGCGATCGTAGTGCCCTTGTTGATGTGTTTGAACTCCTGGCTGAAGTTTTTCAGCAACACTTTAGTTTTTCCTCCGTGCAGTCCAGCGAGCCCTCTTGCGACGCAAATTTCACGTTCTAGCAATAGGCGTTCGTCACACTCGATGACTCCTTCTACATCGGCAGGTGTTTTGGTGCTGGCCGAAATAACAATGCTGGAGTGGGGCGGGATGCTGACTTGATTTTCAAGCACGCTTAAGGCGTGGTGACAACGAGAGCTCTCCGGCAGTACCGCTCTATTTTCCGAGAGCGTGATAAACTTCGACTTCAGGTCGATGATTGCGCCGTTCTGGTTCATGCCGAGAATGACGTTTCGGGAAGACTGTTGGAGGATAACGAAGGTGGCAGGGTAATTCCGGTCATGAACGGTAATACTTGTCATGCAGATTCCAGTCGGCGTGATGAGGTATACTCCATCGGTCCGAATTTGAGGGCCTTCCCATGCAGTTTTAACTTTCTTCAACTGGGCGGCGATGGGTCCACTCATGACGGAGTAATCGGCTCCTGTGTCTACTAAGGTGGTGACTGCATGGCCGTCGAGAAGCACGTCGAGGTCGATGGTTCTTTGTCTTGCGTTACAATTAGGTCTTGGCGTCGGATCACAGCTGCGTCGCGTTGGCCTGTGGCTGGTATATGACGTCGTCAGGTCGTCCTTCGTCGTCGTATTCTTTATGTCGTGGCTTCGTCGGGACGGCGGCGTGTCGTTATGCCGTCGAGGTAGTTTCTTCGGCGTCTTCGTCGGCGGCGGAGGATCTTCGTCTGTTCAACGAACAGCAACCGCATCTCCATCGGTTGCTGCTTTTAGTTTTCCGGATATGGGCTCGCTGACCGACCCCGGGCTGGGCCAGTGTATGGTCGACGCGGGGGGACAGGTAGCGGCCTGTTGATGGTGAACGGGACGGTCGTCGAGAGCTCCACTGAGTAGCGGCGATGTAGTCAGCGATATCGCGAGGTTCATCTTGCCGCGGGCGAGAAGCCTTGACGGCGAACCCTCGCAGTCCCATCTTCCGGTATGGGCATCTTCGGTAGACGTGACCCGCTTCTCCGCAGTCGTAGCAGAGCGGGCGGTGGTCAGGAGCGCGCCGAACGTCTGTCTTCCTCGGGTAGCTGCGCTGGGCGACGGGTGGGCGTTCTGGCGGCGGCGGCGGACGACGGAATTGCGACGTTGCAGGGCCCTGGCGCGGTCGCGGAGTGGGACCTTGACCGCGTGCGACGGCGGCGTATGTAATCGCTTCTGGCTGGGGCTTCGGTAATTGTGGTTGCCCCTCGGGAGCTCCAAGCGATCGCTGTACCTCTTCTTTCACGATGTTGGCGATCGAGGCCACTTGAGGCAAGACCTTGCGCAGTTCGCGCAAAATGGCCCTGATGGTGTCGCGCAGATCTCCCGTGGCCAGTTATTGAATTCCTGCGTAGTTGGTAGAGTTCGTGCGGCGGTTGAATTGCCGGTTCGCATTTCGAGTGTCTCCCAATGCTGGTGGCCTCGCGGAGCAACTCTTCTACGGTCTTCGGCGGGCTTTGTATCATTTTGCCGAATAGTTCTTCCCACCACGCATGAGTAGGCGGACTTTCTTCTCCTCGGGCATATCCGGGTCGGCATGGCGGAACAGACCGCTCATTTCTTCCGTAAAGATGGCAATGTTCTCGTTAGGTAGCTGCACTCGGGCGTCCAGCTTAGCTTCGGACCTTTCCGTACGCACGACGCTCGTAAAAGTGCGCAGGAAACCGCTACGGAATAGGTCCCATGTTGTCATGGTGGACTCCCCGTTCTCAAACCACGTTCTGGCGGCGTCTTCTAAGGCGAAGTATACATGCCGCAGCTTGTCGTTGGAGTCCCAGTTGTTGAAAGTCGCGATTCGTTCGTAGGTCTCCAGCCCGGATTCCGGGTCTTCAGTAGCTGCTCCATGAAAGGTCGGTGGGTCTCGAGTTTGTTGCAGGATTACGGAGGACGCTGGGGCAGCCATTAGGGTTGTCTTGGCCACGATCTTCTGTGTCGTGTCAGGTAGAACCCCATGCTCTGGGGGCAGTCCTTGCAGTCTGCGGCTAGCACGCTGGTCTTGGGGGATGTTGGTTTTGTCCTCGGGCTTCGATTGTGGCGTTGCGGGGGCGTTCGGTACATGAACGCACAAGCACCTCCACCAGATGTCACGTGGTTGTGACAGTGAAGAAAGCAGCCAAACTGGGAAAGACGAAACTACCATTTTATTGGGCGAACTTGTGCCCTCAAAAACAGGCTACACTCAAAGAACGGGGACAGCGGCGAACACAGTCGGCGATGGTCGAAAATCTGATCAGCGGGTCAAGCGCGTCGGCTTTTATGCATCAGTCGTCGAATGTTACAGAGTAATCACTGGGACTCGCGGGCCTTCCACAAAGTTCTACGTCATTCGCGTCGCGCACACATGCAATCAGATTACACACGGTTCGGTCACAGACAGCGGATGGAAGCATCGATAACATTGCAGAAACTTTCAATAGATGCAGGCGCGTCCTGCACTGTGTGATAACATTTCTTAGGCGGTGAAAGGGGTCGCCCGATAAAGACAAACAAGTCCACAGTCCACGTGTCAATATGCATTAGGTGTTCCTCGAGTACCGCGTTCCTCTTTTATTTAAATCTACGGGCATGATGGTTAATTTGGACACCCTGTATATATTTATGACCTTTGCATGCAACTGACGATGTTTACATTCCCAATAAATGTTGTAAATTATATGAAATGCTTTTTTCGTGAGTCGTTAGCATTGCTTACTGAAAAGAGATGCAATACTGAGATGCACAACATTCGCGACCATTTCACACGCCAGCGGTAAAGGAATCTGCCGAAGAGGTCACTGAAGTTTTTTTTTTCATGGTCAAAAATTCATGCAAATCAGTTTGAAGCGTGGTGAACATTCAGCCACATATTCATTCTCTCGGCATAGGCTATCCATACCTTCAGAAATAATTCTTAATTGGCCACCTCCCTCTCTTTCAAAACATAATAAACTTTGTCCCGTGTGTATATTTAAATATATTGAGTATGTGCAGTGTGTTTACAGGGGAAATTTAAAACAATGTTGAAGTGGAAAATATGGAATAGGCAGCCACCGCTAGTGTTTCTAATTCTCATGTCGTCCTATTGTCAGGATTTACAGAAATAAAGCAAAAGTATGAATTAAAACCCGTGCACGTCCGTGCCAACAATGATGCAGAAAGCTATTACCCGCAGTAAAATTTCAAGTGAAAAGGTCGAGGAAGTTCAAAAGAGACCTCCATTGATGTAGGTGACAAAGCTTTGGTAATGGCACTTTAGGTGTGTATGGCTGGGGGGAGATACAGGTCCCCACCACTCCGTAGTCGGCGCCTCTGATGAATGACCTTGGAAGCCTAACTACATCATGTGAATTCTCGGTCATGTGCATTTAATACTTTCAGTAGACGAAGCAACATGAAATTAGAAGTGTGTCTAAGGTATCAATTCAGTCAAAAACTCTATTTAAACGCATGCTGAACCACGATGTGTGATATACGACGCCGAAATTGGCACTACCAGGTTTTAAGTTTTTATTAGTGGTCTGCCTGCAGGTATGATTATAGCAGTCTCCTGCAGGAGTGCCAAGAAAGAGTAGCTTTGACTAATGAAGGAAACAGCACAAAGGTCACTTGCACATGCTCGAGAACCAGAACTGAAGGCGACTTGAAAAGTGGTCAGCGGAGCTAGCTGTACAGAGGAGTGTTGCGCTTCTGTGCTTTCGTGAAGTCAACAATCATGTTGAACGATTCTGTTAATTGATTTCGACATCGTCGTTATCGCAAAATACTGCGGCAGGAATGAATAACACATTCTATTGCTTTCGCAATATAATGTGTAATCTCATGCAGTATTCATGTACTCA